>NC_057396.1:41618641-41918641 GCF_019320065.1 Cervus canadensis | reverse complement strand
CTACTATCAGAACATAAGATATATTTTATGTTATCAAGGACATAAGAGAGATCAAGAAAGTCTTCTCTGAGGAAATGATGATTGAGTTGAGATCTGAAGGAAGAGGTAGAGTTAACAAGGCAAAGGGATAAGGGAAAATATTGAAGTCAGGAGAAAATGATGTATTCAGAAATTTGTAGCAAGAATGCAAGCTGTGGTGCACAAAAGACCACTGCAGCTTGAGTGAAGTGGGTAATGGAGGTCTGTGTCAGTTCAGATGTAACTAGAGAGATAGGTATAGGGTGAATTATGTTAAGGAATTTATCCTTATAAGAGCACTGGGAAGTTGCTGACATGTTTTGAACAGAAAAGTAACATGGCAAAATATGTGTTTTCAAAATAACACCCTGGCTGCTATGTGAAAAACAGATTGCAGAGGGAAAAGAGTGGATTCTGGAAGATCATTTATTTATGAGTCTATTGAAAATAGTCTAAGCAGTTGATGACAGTACGTTGGCCTAGCCACAGAGTGTGGTAGAAAAGAGGTTATTATGGATCTTAGAGATATTTAGGAAGCAAAATCAAATAGAGAGATCGAGTGGAAACCCTTCATGACTGCATGCTCCCAAAGACTGGGTTAGGAGTTCCTCTTGTATAAATCCATAACTCTTTATACTTGCCACCATCACAGATTTTTTCATAAGGCAATGAAAATTGCCTGCCTGCTCAATGTAGTGTAAGCCCCATGTCTTGCTCATTATTATATCTATAGCACCTAACACCACACCTAGTACACATCAGTTATCAGAATTTGTACAGAGAAAGAGTAGAATTAGATTTTGAAGTGGAGCCCAAATAATGTTAATAGATTTTCAGGGGGGAAAAAAGAGAAGTAATTTTAACTATGAAAAGCAGTAAGCTATCCTCAGTGTTTAACTCTTGGTTGTGCTACAAATACTTACAAGTTCAGAAATGGAACAAGCATGCTTTTGTACTCCAATAATACCCACATCCAGTGTGAAAGCAAAATGAATGGCAGTTCTAATTGCAGTTATGCAGGACCTCCAGGAAGGGGCTTAGAACAAACCAGACACAGGCACTAATTCTCAGACCTGAAAAAATGCAGATCTCTTTAACACTCCTTTGGGCTTCCCTGGTGGCTCAGAGGATAAAGCGTCTGCCTGCAATGTGGGAGACCTGGGTTCGATCCCTGGGTCAGGAAGACCCCCCTGGAGAAGGAAATGGCAACTCACTCCAGTACTCTTGCCTGGTGGGCTACAGTCCATGGGCTCACAGAGAGTCGGACACGACTGAGCAACTTCACTTTCACTTTCACTTCACTTAACACTCGCTTCCGTGAGTTATACTCAGAGCTCAAGTCAGTTCTTAGGGCTGTATTGATGGTGCCCCACTCTACAGGCTACTTTAGAATATGAAAGAGTGCATGTACATGCTTTTGTCTAATGCAATACTATTTTCAAAATCCTGTTCTTCTTTTGTATTATCCCCTGTCTTCTTTTGGCCCAGCACTCCTTGCTGCTTATAAAATATATCTAAGGATACTCATCTATGCTTCTAACAATGTGTTTCTAAAAGTTCTCTTCCCTCATGAACTATCTGGAATGGCATTGTACATTTGATTATTGGTTTTTCCTTCAGGTTTTCGCCACATGTCTGGTAATCATTTTTGCCTCCTGTGGCAGCCAGCCTCCCATTTGGTGTCCAATGGTGTCACCTTCTGATATTCTTGTCCTGTGTATTTCCATCTCACATGATGTCAAGGTTGGTCTGTGCAACTAGGAAAATAGGGCTTATATGATGGTTTGCAGTTTCACAGTTTAGGTCATAAAAAGCACTGTGACTTCTGACTCCTGTTTTGTATTTTCTCATGTATTTCTCTTTCTGGAAGAAGTTAACTGCAGTATGAGGAAACACATAGCACGGGAGTAAGGCCTGGCTGACAGCCACATGAGAGAGCTGAGAAGCAGATCCTTCAGTCCCAATCAAACCTTCAGATAACTGTGCATGTGCTGTGCTTAGCTCTCAGTCATGCCCAACTCTGCGACCTCATGGACTGTCCCCAACCAGGCTTCTCTGTCCATGGGATTCTCCAGGCAAGAATACTGGAGTGGGTTGCCATTCCCTTCTCCAGGGTATCTTCCTGACCCAGGGATTGAACCTGGGTCTCCTGTATTGCAGGCAAATTCTTTACCACTGAGCCACCAGGGAAGCCATAGACCCAGCCAAGATCCGGACTGCAGCCTCGTGAGAGAACTGAGCGAAAATGACTGTGAAAAGCTGCTTCTGAGTTCCTGACTCTCAGAAACTGTGTAAGATATGTTTGTTATTTTAAGTCACTAAGTTTTGAAGTGATTTGGTAACAGCAGTGGATAACTAAAACACCTCTCATGTTTAAGACTGGAGGGAATAAGAGGGCTGACCAGGAGTGCTGTGTATTTGGGTGGGCTTGTTGACTGGAAGTTTTTCTTTAAAATGAATTCTTAGAAAGAAAGCAGACTCAGAAAAATAGGACCTAAGTTTTGTGTGACAATACTATCATTAGGTACCCTAGTTCTCCCTTAATAATTCATTTAATTTCTTTAGAGATTTTTTTTATCCTGGTGTCAACTGCTGGGCTGCCTAAGCTCTTCCTATAGCAGCAAGGGCTGGAAGAGTGTTGTATACACAGATTTTCAATTAACCTTTTTGTTTTCAAACTCACATCTAACCCACACCTTCTGATTGTAGGCTTTGGCCAGGCATATGATTTCCTCTTCCCTGTGGTACCTTGCAGCTCTGTGCAGGCTATAACTTCCTCCAGTTTATTGCATTTGTCAGCGCTTTTTCATCTGCTTTCAGAAATATGTTGAAATATTTTGTCTACTGAGACTGCATCCTCACACTTCCTCTCTACCTTGTATTGCTCTCTTTGCTGTTATTTGTTTATGCTATTTGAAACTATTAGTTTACTATTATTTCAGTGGGATTTAAGGATTGGGAAAGGCAAAGTATGCTCAGTCTGCCATCTTGAACCAGAAGTCTTCTGTGTAACATCTTTTTTTCCCCCATTCATTCAGCACACAACACTTCACACTTTTGAAGATTTGAGGCAGGCTGCTGTTATGTGGTCTTTTCTAAGAGGTTTTCTGAGCCATTGCCCTCTCTTGGTTCACTCTTCATTGAGCCCCACCATGGGGGGTCACTATCCTCTCCAGGCTATCTCTCCATTCTCTCTAACCTTTCCCTCACCCCCCCCCCAAATAATTGCAGGTATCTTACGGAACTCCTGTCTTCTGGATAAATTATTATTCATGTAGTCCTCTAGGGAAGTCCTGCTTGGGAATGGTCTGGTGACACGGGCCTCTTGTCGGTCCTGGCCTTCCTCACACAGTTATGTGAAATGGGCCTGGAGGAGGTAAGCCCTGCTGGGGCTGGCAGAGAGGGCCGATGTGATGAGGGATGAACATTCCCATCCACATTTCTCCTATCAGAAGTCTCTGAGTCACAAGATACTCCTTCCCATATATTGCTATATCATAGGAAACCCTGGACCTTGGAAAAAGAAAGCACAGTTCTTTGAATAAAAGAATCTTCCCCACCCTCAATATACTGGCTCCCTAAACCACAGAGAAAGGAAAGCCTGGAAAAAAAAACAAAAACTTTTGATAGCTGTTCAAGGTCCTAAGCTAGTTCTATATTGTTTCACATGAAGGTTTATAAAATAACAACTGCCACTTTGATATTTTAAGTTTCTGATAGTGCTGTTTTCTATTTGTGAACTGTCTGTGGTTTCTTCTTTCTACATGTAGAATACTGACAAACAACAGAGTTAATAATTTAAAATTTCTAATGTGTGGCCTTAATTATAATAGTATTTACCCAAAAAAGGTGTATTTCATGTAAATACCCAATGCCAAAGAAATAGTATCTTAACATGTAGGTGACTTATTGTGTTGAAGAATACAAAGCAAATGATATTTGGAGGTATCTGGGCATGTTTTTGGAATTTGGAAGTTCTGATCCCAGAGGTAGTTTCCCAGTTTGGGGACTCATTTTTGGAATTAACACTAGTAATGAACTTACCAAGAATGTGGAAAAAAAAAAAAAAGTGTCACTCAGTTGTGTCCGACTCTTGTGATCCCATGGACTATAGCCCTCCAGGTTCCTCTGTTCATGGAATTCACCAGGCAAGTACTGTAGTGGGTTGCCATTCCCTTCTCCAGAGGATCTTCACAACCCAGGGATTGAACCGAGGTCTCCTGCATTCCAGGCAGATTCTTTACCATCTGAGATACCAGGGAAAGCCCAAGAATATGATAGAGCCAGGTAAGCCCAAGAACGTGACAGAGCCTCAATTCAGAAGGGGAAGGAGGAGGAAGCAGGTCACAGGTCTGAAACTTAAGAACTCAAGGATTCCCATCACATGAGAGACCTTGGGAAATGCGAAGTCAGGTCATGTGAAAAATGTATGTTATGCTTCTCTTCCTGCTTGAACTAAGTTTTAAAGAATGTAACCTCATTAAGTAAAGGGAAATCCAGACATATGGTTTATCTCTGGAAGAAAAATTGCTAAGACTAGAGGAGCTACTTAAAAATAACATTGGCCCTGTGCCCTGAGTTTCATTGACTCTCAATCCAGCTTCATCTGAGCACACCCCTCTGGACTTATGGGTCACCAGATCTTCATTCTTAGCAGATATAAAGCACACTGAAATTCCCAAAGACTTTGTTAGATATGAGGGAAAAGTATAGAGAATAATTAGTAAATAGATGGAATGTCAGAGCATTTCATTTTACAAACCCAAGGAGGGATTCAATACCATCATATCTGGTTTGCTGAGGTCTGTATATTCGGTCCTAATTCATTGAAGTTTTATCTGTGTCCCATTCTCCCTAGTTTCTGTATGTCACTTTTAATTTTTACTACCTTGTTCCCATCCCTCACTGAGGAACTCCATAAAAATCTTGTCACTTTTCAGTGCAAACTATATGAAAGACTTTGTATATCTATTATATCTTCATCTTTTGCGCATCTGTTGTCTACTTTTTCAATTCTGTTTTTTAGTCTGAAAAAAATAGGCTTATTTCTCATGTGACTGACACATGGAATAAGTTTCAGGTGAGACTTTGACTCACCTCACTCTCTATAGACCGACCCATGGTTTTATATTGCAGGCTGAGAAGTTTAGCTGTCTTCTTCAAATAGCAGGCACACTACCTTACAACTGGGTTACACACATACAGTAACAGGTGAGTTGCTCCCTCATCTAGAGGTCAGTTATATACATATATATTAAAAGCAGGATGATCATTCTGTTTCATGAGAGGTAAAGGGGGTTTAAGGAGAATTCCTCTACTCTCCCACTTATAGAGAGGAGGAAGAGTTCCCAGAGACAAGGAAAAAATACTATAGATAGTAAATCTGAAAGTACAGGATTCTAGTGACCTGAAGAATTAAAGCCTGATCAGGAGTTCAGAGTATGGAGAAAGGTCTCCAGGGGAGGCAAAGATGAGGAAGAAACTCTAAATAACTGAAGTTGCACAATCAGGATGATTCCCATGGAAGCAAAACAGACTCTGAAGGAGAAAGCTCAGATTAAGGAATGTCCTTGTCAGGAAAAAAAAAAATGGTGTCATTTGGTGAGCTATAGGTGTTACTATTTTCAGGAGACTGAGGTGAATTTCACACCAGATGATAGCTACACATCCCTGTGAAAAATCTGCCTACAAGGAATTATGAGAATTAGGAAGAAAATACAACTTGTTTCCCGGGCTTGGACCCTGAGTCCTAATGCTGATAATTCTTATAAGTTGTACTGGAGGACACAGGTTAAAAGGAGCCCTCGCCAGGCTCTTTCTTAGAAACCCAAAACTTCAACCTCAGAATTGTCCGCATATTAGAACAGAGTAGCCCTAAGGCCACTTGCTCTTTTGTTGAAGTGGAAAAGAGAGGAGAGGAACCAATATGTGGGGAATCTATAAATCTACAGTGACTCTTTATCAGTATTAAACGTGGCCCAATTAATGGTGTGGATCCAAATATTCAAAACAATTTTCTCCTTAGCAGGAAGAATTAAGAAAACTCATTGTTTGTATGAGAGTAGTTCTGAAAATTTTGCAGTTCTCTTTAAGGTTCTGTTCCTCGTCTAGCAAGAGGCATGGATAAAAGGGATGTTCTGGTGAATGCTTGTTTTTAATCATGTCAGTCTAAACCATGCGCGTTCTCTTGGTGATACTTTACTTGACTGCTCACCAATTCTTCTTTGTTTCCTATACAACTGTTTCTGGTTTCTCCCTCTTATTTCTAATTTTTTTTCTCTGCTTGAACTTTTGTCTTAGAGTTAGATTAAAATCTCCTCTTGTGATAGTGGATTTGTTGATTTTTTTCCCCTGTAGTTTCAATAAATTTTGGTGTATATGTTATGTTATATGTATATGTTTGGTGTTAAAGTTATGTCATTAAATACCTGCAGTTTAAAATTTTTTAAGTTTTCCCAGTGACTTGAAACTTTTATTAACAAGTCACAATAAAAATGAGAGATCACAGTACATATGTCAACTAAAGACTTTTTTTGCTGAGAAAAACAGGCAAATTACAAAAGCGTACAAGCAGTTTGATTCCATACACATAAAATTCAAAGCCCTGAAAACTGTATTGTATGTTGTTTAGGGACACATGTACAGGTGGTAAAAAACCTCTGGGAAAATACAGGATATTGGTAACTTATGGGAGAATAGGTAATGTTATGATTAGAGAAGAATACATGGGGGACTTCAAAGATTCTGGTAATGTTTTGTAATTTATGTTGGTTGCTAGATGTTCAGGTGTATGTCTTATTATTAGGCTATATATATGTCATATATGCTTTTGTATTAAATACGTGATAAATTTCATAATGAAAATGACTAAATAATAGTATGGAAAAAGAAGTCAAATAGTTTCAAAACTACTCTGCATGCATCCCCAAAGCTGGGATGGTTTCCTCCCCATCTGAGATTCTGAGCTATATGCTCATAAGGTCAGGTATATCTTTAAGGCCATATTCTCAGCTGAACCAGACCTAGGCCTGGCCAAGTGTACCCGGGTGACTTTTTCACTCCCATATTTATGTCCATATTGTAGTAGTTCAGTCCTGTGTTCTAACAGAAACAGTCTTTATTAAATTTTCAAAGCTGAAAACACTCCCAGTTCTCATCCCCATTTACTTCCTATCATTAGTATTCCTATTTAGACATTTAGACATAATATCCTAACATTAGTTCCTATTTAGACAACCTGTAAAAATCACAAGAACTAAATTGAAATGCTTACTTGTTCTAGGCTTTAGATATTCTAATTTACATATGTTCATTTAAACTTCACAACAGTCCTGTGAAATGAGTACTGTTAGTTTTTCCACGTTACAGATGAAAAAACCAGGGTAAAGAGATGTTAATTTTCCCAAGATTTTTCAGCTCTGAAGTGGATTTAAAATCAGCCACTCTGGCTTCAAAATCTGTGGTCTGAACAACCAAGGTCAGACCTGCTTTTACCAATTCTTACAGTCTTTTTCCTGAACTTGGATCAAGCCAACTAAACACAAATATCTTGGGTTCTGGCAGACTCTCTCCGAGTCCTTCAGAATTCTGCTCACCATATATTCTCTGTGCTGCATCCACCTCTGTTGGTTTAGCAATTCTTTCAGTGCTGTTGTTTTACCCAAAACTTAGTGTTTCTGAGACACCACAAATTGTGGACGTTACTTACAACCAACCACTGTCAGTCTCTCTCTCTGCCCCTTTCAGGTGGATGAATCTGTTTCCAGCTTGTGGCTCCTTTTACTCCCTGCATTTATCTTGCTGTGAGTAAACCACTACCTTTGCCTGTGAATTATAAGCCACAACAATTGTGAAAATAAATAATCCATCTGCCCAGAAAGTGAGAACAATACTGCTTGTATTGAAAGCAGAATACTGCTTTTCTTATGTGCTTGGAGAAAAGACAGAGGCTGAGAGTGGACCTTCTCCTCAGACCATGTGTGTGAAGTTACCAGTTCAGCTCAGTCGCTTAGTCATGTCCAGCTCTTTGTGACCGCATGGACTGCAGCACGCCAGGCCTCCCTGTCTATCACCAACTCATTTACTCAAACTCATGTCCACTGAGCCAGTGATGCCGTCCAACCATCTAGTCCTCTGTCGTCCCCTTTTTCTCCCACCCTCAATCTTCCCCAGCATCAGGGTCTTTTCAAATGAGTCAGTTCTTTGCATCAGGTAGCCAAAGTATTGGAGTTGCAGCTTCAACATCAGTCCTTCCAAAGAATATGCAGGACTGATTTCCTTTAAGATGGACTGGTTGGATCTCCTTGCAGTCCAAGGGACTCTCAAGAGTCTTCTCCAGCACCACAGTTCAAAAGCATCAATTCTTTGGTGCTCAGCTTTATTTATAGTCCAAATCTCACATCCATACATGACTACTGGAAAAACCATAGCTTTGACTAGATGGACCTTTGTCAGCAAAGTAATGTCTCTGCTTTTTAATATGCTGTCTAGGTTGGTCATAACTTTCCTTCCAAGGAGCAAGCATCTTTTAACTTCATGGCTGCAGTCACCATCTACAGTGATTTTGGAGCCCCGCCCCCCCCAATGAAGTTCTGTCACTGTTTCCACTGTTTACCCATCTATTTGCCATGAAGTGATGGGACCAGATGCCATGATCTTAGTTTTCTGAATGCTGAGTTTTAAGTCAGCTTTTTCACTCTCCTCTTTCATTTTCATTAAGAGGTTCTTTAGTTCTTCTTTGCTTTCTGCAATAAGGGTGGTGTCATCTGCATATCTGAGGTTATTGATATTTCTCCCAGCAATCTTGATTCCAGCTTGTGCTTCATCCAGCTCAGTGTTTCTCATGATGGACTCTGCATAGAAGTTAAACAAGTAGGGTGACAATATACAGCCTTTATGTACTCCTTTCCCAATTTGGAACCAGTCTGTTGTTCCATGTCCAGCTCTAACTGTCTCTTCCTGACCTGAATACAGATTTCTCGAGAGGCAGGTCAGGTGGTCTGATATTCCCATCTCGAAGAATTTTCCACAGTTTGTTGTGATCCACACAGTCAAAGGCTTTGGCATAGTCAATAAAACAGAAGTAGATATTTTTCTGGAACTCTCTTGCTTTTTTGAAGATCCAACGAATGTTGGCAATTTGACCTCGGGTTCTTCTGCCTTTTCTAAATCCAGAGTGAACATCTGGAAGTTCATCGTTCATGTACTGTTGAAGCCTGTCTTGGAGAATTTTGGACATTACTAGCCTGTGAGATGAGTACAATTGTGCGGTAGTTTGAATATTCTTTGGCATTGCCTTTGGGATTGGAATGAAAACTGACTTTTTCCAGTCCTGTGGCCACTGCTGAGTTTTCTGAATTTGCTGGCATATTGAGTGCAGCACTTTCACAGCATCATCTTTTAGGATTTCAAATAGCTTAACTGGAATTCCATCACCTCCACTAATTTTGTTCGTAGTGATGCTTCCTAAGGCTCACTTGACTTTGCATCCCAGGATGTCTAGCTCTAGGTGAGTGATCACACCATTGTGATTATCTGGGTCATGAAGATCTTTCTTGTATAGTTTTTCTGTGTATTCTTGCCACCTCTTAATATTTTCTGCTTCTGTTAGATCCATCACTTCTGCCCTTTATTGTGCCCATCTTTGCATGAAGTATTCCCTTGGTGTCTCTGATATTCTTGAAGAGATCTCTAGTCTTTCCTATTCTGTTGTTTTCCTCTATTTCTTTTCACTGATCACTGAAAAAGGCCCTCTTATCTCTCCTTGCTATTCTTTGGAACTCTGAATTCAAATGGATATATCTTTCCTTTTCTCATTTGCCTTTTGCTTCTCTTCTTTTCACAGCTATTTATAAGACCTCCTCAGACAACCATTTTGCCTTTTTGCACTTCTTTTCCTTGGGGATGGTCTTGATCCCTGCCTCCTGTACAATGTCATGAACCTCCATCCATAGTTCTTCAGGCACTCTATCAGATCTAATCCCTTGAAGTCATCAGGAGAGGAGAACTGAAATGATATTAACATGGGTGCCCGTAGGTCACTGAGTGAGATGAAAGATGATTCCTGGCACAATACCTGATGCAAAAAGGTGATCAATGCACATTTTTTTTTTCTTGTGAAAAAAATTACTGGATGAGGCACACATCATGCAAAGTATAAACTTGGCAGAGACATGATGTCATCATGAAAGAGGGTAAGAATTAACTAGATCTCTGGAGGAAACCTCTAGGTGAAAGCGGAGTCTGGAAGGACCTTTATTCATCTCTGAAATTTTATTTTCCAGAAATAAAGAAAGAACTAAGGGACCCGGAAACTAAGGACTGTGATGGCTAATTTGTGTGTCAGTTTGGCCATGGATTTCCCAGATAGTTGGTGAAACATTACTCTGGGTGTATCTGCGAAGCTGTGTTTGAATGAGATGTAACAAAATTCATAAAGACTTTAAAAATGGTCCACATCAAAGAAGTCTTTCACACACACAAACTATATAAGCAAAAAAAAAAAAAAAAAAAGAGGCACATGTAGATGTTAAGGAGACTGTAGAGGGAGCTATGTGATCAGCTCAGATATTAAAGGACAATTCAAAGAGGAAAGAAGAGCATATGACTTTGAAGACTGCCTTGCATGTACTATTGACTGAGAATTAATTTAGTAAACATTAATATGAATAAAATTGACATGAAGAAGAGTAATAAGACATACAAGAATTGTGTCCAGAAAAAAATGGCATCCAAATATGCTAGAACTGCCAAAAACTTTAGCATAAAGAAGTGGTGGGGTTTTATTTTTAGTCATAGGCTATAATAGATCAAAACCTGATTTAAGAAAGAGCAAACCCTGCCTGAGGACCATGCTCTAATATAATATTTATGGGGACAAATAGAAAGATGTCTCTGTCCTGAGTTGTTCTGTCTTGTCTTTCAAGGTATAATATTAGGCTGAGATGGGTTACGAGGACTCTGGAGAGAGGAAAAAGAGTGCATAGCAGAGGTGGAGCTTCGAGAGCCCCAGCCCACCTCCAGGCTCAGGACTTAACATCCCAGGTACCAAAGTCTGTGGAGGGGATTCCTGACATACAGTTCAGTCATTTCGACGATTATTTTTCAAACATGTGTCCTGTACCTGGCACCAAGTCTGACACTCAAAACACAGAGGTGAATACTACACAGATAGTCTCTCTGGGAGCTTGAGGATCTCCAGAGATGGAACAGGTACTGAGGATCAAAAAGTGTTTTGATTTCCCTAAGAGGAATGAATTGGATTCCTGAAACTACCACCTTCCTGGTTCTCACACAGTCAGGCTTCAAATCAAATTGACTTACTCTGTATCACACAACTACTGAGAATCAGTCTTTTGAACCATGAACACTTCACACTTGGTTTTTACACTGGTTCCTAGTCGTTGTTCTCTCACTACATTCTCTTGACTTCTAGCGCTTAGTTTTGCCTTTTGATTATAATTCTGTCCTTTTTCTCTGAATATAATGCCAAATGTGGCTTTCATTCATTTATTTAACAAATGTTTATTGAATATCTTATGTGCCAGACTCTGTTCTAGGTGCTGCGAATACACCAATGAGTAAAACACAATTCCTGCCCGAATGGAATTTGCCTTCTGCAATCGATTATCATGGTGGGACAAAATATAAACAATATATATCTTTATGGATACATAGATGTGTTTTACAGTAGTTCTATGAAGGAAAATAAAATATATCTGGCTAAGAGGGACAGGAAGTACTGGGGGTTACTATTTTATGTAGTATATCAGGGAAGTCTTCTTGAATAAGGTGACACTTGGACAGAGACTGGAAGGAATTTAGAGTGAGAAGATGCTTGTGTTCGGTATGTAGAACATCTCATTAGGGGGAAATGCTAGTATAAATGCTGGAACAGACTGAGTGGAACAAGATTGGTAAGAAGTAAGATCCAGCAGACTGGTTCCAAATAGGAAAAGGAGTATGTCAAGGCTGTATATTGTCACTCTGCTTATTTAACTTACATGCAGAGTACATCATGAGAAACGCTGGGCTGGATGAAGCACAAATTGGAATCAAGATTACTGGGGGAAATATCAATAACCTCAGATATGTGAGGAACTAAAGAACCTCTTTATAAAAGTGAAAGAGGAGAGTAAAAAGTTGACTTAAAGCTCAACTTTCAGAAAACTAAGATTGTGGCATCTGGTCCCATCTTTGTGGCAAATAGATGGGGAAATAATGGAAACAGTGGCAGACTTTATTTTTTTGGACTCCAAAATCACTGCAGATGGTGACTGCAACCATGAAATTAAAGGACACTTGCTCCTTGGAAGAAAAGTTATGATCAACCTAGACAGCATATTAAAAAGCAGAAACATTACATTGCCAACAAAGGTCCATCTAGTCAAAGCTATGGTTTTTCCAGTAGTCATGTATGGATGTGAGAGTTGGACTATAAAGAAAGCTGAGCACCAAAGAATTGATGTTTTTGAACTGTGGTGTTGGAGAAGACTCTTGAGAGTCCCTTGGACTGCAAGGAGATCCAACCAGTCCATCTTAAAGGAAATCAGTCCTGCATATTCTTTGGAAGGACTGATGTTGCAGCTGAAACTCCAATCCTTTGGCCACCTGATGCAAAGAACTGACTCATCAGAAAAGACACTATTGCTGGGAAAGATTGAAGGCAGGAGGAGAAGGGGGTGACAGAGGGTGAGATGGTTGGATGGCATCACTGACTCAATGGACATGAGTTTGAGCAAGCTCTAGGAGATGGTGAAGGGCAGGGAGGCCTGGCATGCTGCAGTCCATGGGGTCACAAAGAGTTGGACACGACTGAGTGGCTGAACTGAACTAAACTGTACTGAAATTCCTAGTAGTAGCTCAGGCAAGGGGAGCACAGGATCAGAGGGCTTGTAAGCCATAGTCAAGACTTCAGCTTTAATCTGAAGCTATAGTGCAGGGAAGTGCTGTCATCTGATATGTGTTAAAAGGATAACTTAGACTTTCATATGGAGAATAGGCTAGGAGTAGGCAGATAAAATTAGAAGAGAGAGCAGTTAGGAATCTATCAGAATTACTTGGGAAGGAGTCGATGGCGGCTTGGACCAGGTAGTGATGGTAGAGGCAGGACAGGTGATGTAATTCTGAGGACATTTGGAAGATAGAGCCAAAAGGTTTTGCTGTTGGACTGGATGGAGGACATATGGAGTATTGAGATAGCATGTTCCTGGCCTTGGCCATTATTAGTCTTTCTAAGATATGGCTCATTCTCACCTTCTGATGTTACCCACTTCTAGGTGGTTTGGTTGCTGACTATTTCTACCCTCATTAAGAACCTCAGCACCCAACTCTGACCGGTGACCTTCCAAGGCTTGCTATGACCCCCAGAGGAGAATTAAACAGGTGTATTCTTCCCTTAAGTTAGAAAAAATACTAATTGAAATGGCTTCCTTTATGTCCTGAAAATGTGTATCAGTGTAGGGAAAAATGAGATTAATTATGAATGAAAATGTAGTATTTTATTTATTTTTTTCTTCTTGACTGAGGAATCAGTGCTTAGGCACTTAAGTGATTATAGAATGAAAATGGGCATATAAATTCAGACTAAGGAGGAAGATATCCTAGGAAAATGAACCTGTTTCTACATCAAGTTAAAAAAACAAAACATGTTTCAGAAGCATCTTTTCCTTCTTGGTGTGGTAATGAGTTTAGCCCAGAAACTTCTGATTCTAGCAGTAGTCTAGTGATTACAAAAGAAACTAAGTTTTGATGCCTATTCTAATTTTTAACAGTAAAAGTGCATGTCATCTGCGCTACCCCTACTTTCTCCCCTCGCACACCAACTGGGACCCAGGCCAGGGTCTTTGAAATACTGGAGATGGCATTACTGCATCCCTGGGTCAGACTTGGGAAGTCTAGCTTTGCTTCTTGGTTTCGGCTGCTACACGGGTGGCTTGCCATTCCCATACATGAACAGGAGCTGATTAGCACTCCAGTGCCCTATTTAAGGTTTCTGGCTCCAGAGAGAAGCTATTTTGAAAAGTGAAAAGATTACACTCCGATAATAGACCAGAACCTTTACACATGTGGATGGCTCTTGGAGGATTAAAAGAGCAGACCCAGAATAAATGCAGCTTGCACCTGATAGAACAATGACGGTGACTGCTCTCACACTGATTGTAGGGGCTGTTTGAAGGAAGTTCCTTGCTCGGATCACTGATGCCTCTGTGAGCCAACACAATGGCAGTTGGTTTAGTGGGCCGGTGTCTGAATCAACTACTGTCTTCTCGAGGAACCAATTAAACCACTTCATACCACTTTGATGTTCCAGGGATCTTAGGTCCTAATTGTAGGCTCATCTAGCCAAAATTTGATCTTTTTCTATATGTTCCTGCATGGAAACATTTCCCCAGGCTCACTAATCATCAGAAGAAGTAGATGACTGGGGAAATTCACACTTGTTCTAATTTATTTTAAACAGAAATGATGTGGATTAGAATTTTGTTACTAGATTCCCTAGAAACTGTTCCTAAGCTGCTCATGACGGGACTAGGCCTTTACGTTGTGTATGTCACTTTTAAGTAGATCAAGGTTTTGGGAGACTAGCTCACTCTGTTGTCACAATAAGGGTAGGCAGCAAATTTCTTGGGCTGGAGAGTCAGGCAGGATGGACTCTGCTGTCTCAGTTTTCAGGCTTGCGGAACTTGGTATCTGTTCGGTGGATCTGACTACCTGGAAGGTAGACTGGACTTTTGGGGGGAAGCTTTCTGATATGCCTGCATTGGTGTGAAACTAGGTAGTCAGGATTTGCTGTCAAGAGATTTGTGATCTTGGGACTTCCCTGGTGGTCCAGCAGTTAAGACACCATGCTTCCAATGCAGGGGGCACAGGTCAACCCTTTGTCAAGGAACTAGGATCCCACATGATGTGTGGTGTGGCCAAAAAAAAGAGGTGTGTGATCCTTTGAGGAAGTATCTCCATGCCTCCAAAGTTGCATATTATGATTAGTTACTATCCACAGTGGTTTTTTGTCCTTGTCTTAAAATATGAGACTTAGGAGGTGTCAATGGTGTTAGGAATCCAGGAAGGAAACATCAGAATATACATCCCTGTTTCAGCCATGGTCAAGAAGGAAGCCACATAGGTCCGATGGATACAGTGAGAGCTACTCTGAAGGTCCTTTCAGTGTATTTTACTTCTCCATGTGTCTGAGCGTGAACTTGAGCCCTTCCTAAGCAAGAGTGGCATGATTAACTTTTAAGTAGGTTTTAATTTTTTTAATAAACATTAAAATTTTTACTAATGTTAGATTTACAGAAAAGTGACTAAGATACCACAGAAAGTTCCCACATACCCCTTAGCCAGTTTCCTCTGTGTCTAATATCTTACGTTGCTATGCTACATTTTGCCACAACTAAGGAGCTAACAAACATTGTTAAATTACTGTTAATTCAATTCCACATTGTTTGGATTTTATCTGTTTTTTTCCCAGCGTAGGGTTTCTGAATCATTATTTATGCACACTACTAGTTGGTAACATACTATATAATGATGTCTTTGTTCAGTTTTGGGCTTCTCTTGTAGCTTAGTTGGTAAAGAATCTGTCTGCAGTGCAGGAGGCCTGGGTTCGATCCCTGGGTTGGGAAGATTCTCTGGAGAAGGAAATGGCAACCCACTCCAGTATCCTTGCCTAGAAAATCTCATGGACAGAGGATCATGGTGGGCTGCAGTCCGTGGGGTTGCAAAGAGTCAGGCACGACTGAGCAACTAATACTTAGTTACACTTACTTGTTTAATTTTGGTATCAGTGTTATATCAGCTCTGTAATCTTACTCTAAGCTTTGCAACAGTTTAAAATGGATTGAAACTGTTCACTGAATAATTTGAAAGAATTGATCTGTGAACTTATGTGTGTCTTGTTACAATTTGTTGTTGTTCAGTTGCTCAGTCATGTCTGACTCTTTGCAACCCCATGGACTGAAGCACTCCAGGCCTCCCTACTCTTCACCATATCCTGGAGCTTACTCAGACTCATGTCCATTGAGTCGGTGATGCCATCCAACCATCTCATCCTCTGTTGTCCCCCACTCCTACTGCTTTCAGTCTTTCCCAGCATCAGTATCTTGGCTTATGAGTCTGTTCTTTGCATCAGATTTCACCGAAGTATTGGAGCCTCAGCCTCAGCATCAGTCCTTCCAATGAATATTCAGGACTCATTTCCTTTAGAATTGACTAGTTGGATCTCCTTGCAGTCCAACGGACTCTCAAGAGTCTTCTCCAACACCACAGTTCATAAGCGTCAATTCTTCGGTGTTCAGCCTTCTTTATGGTCCAACTCTCACATCCATACATGACTACTGGAAAAACCATAGCTTTGAACATATGTACCTTTGTTGGTAAAGTAATGTCTCTGCTTTATAATATGTTGTCTAGGTTGGTCATAGCTTTTCTTCCCAGGAGCAAGTGTCTTTTAATTTCATGGCTGCAGTCACCATCTGCAGTGATTTTGGTGCCCAAGAAAATAAAGTCTGTCACTGTTTCCATTGTTTCCCCATCTATTTGTCATGAAGTGATGGGACTGGATGCCATGATCTTCATTTTTTGAATGTTGAGTTTTAAGACAGCTTTTTCATTGTCCTTTCTCATTTTCATCAAGAAGCTCTTTAGTTTTTCTTCTCTTTCTGCCATGAGGGTGGTGTCACCTGCATATCTGAGGTTATTGATATTTTTCCCGGCAATCTTGATTTCAGCTTGTGGTTCATCCAGCCTGGCATTTTGCATGATGTACTCTGCATAGAAGTTAAATAAGCAGGGTGACAATACACAGCCTTGACATACTCCTTTCCTGATTTGGAACCCATCTGTTGTTCCATGTCCAGTTCTGTTGCTTCTTGACCTGCATACAGATTTCTCAGGAGGCAGGTCAGGTGATGTAGTATTCCCATCTCTTGAAGAATTTTCCAGAGTTTGTTGTGATCCCACAGTAAAAGGCTTTAGCATAGTCAATGAAGCAGAAGTAGACATTTTTCTGGAATTCTCTTGCTTTTTCTATGATCCAGCCAGTGTTGACAATTTGATCTCTAGTTCCTCTGCCTTTTCTAAATCCAGCTTAAACATCTGGAAGTTCTCGGTTCACATACTGTTGAAGCCTAGCTTGGAGAATTTTGAGCATTACTTTGCTAGCATGTGAAATGAGTGCTGTTGTGTGGTAGTTTGGAAATTCTTTGGTATTGCTCTTCTTTGAAATTGTTATGATTTGGGGAAAGTTATATCCATTGAGACAGTGGCCAAGGGAGGAACATTAGTAAACTACCCAGGACTTTGGCCCCACACGTCCATGGAATCCCTAGTTGAGGTATGCTGGAGCCCTTGGAGAATTCTCCCCTAGACCAACTTGACCTGTGCTTGTAGAAAGCAGACTGAAATACCCACTGAGCCTCTTCCCACAAAATAATCTAGAATTTTATATCTCTTTGGTAAAGAACAGCCACACCAGAGCTGTGTTGCTGGTGAGGAAATAACAGAACAAAAACAAAAGAGTCAGAGTTTGATCAGATGCTGAGAGCTTATTCTTAACCCTTTCAGACTCAAGATCTTTCCTAGGATTTTGATTCATCTAAAGTGGGGCTGAGATTTTACATTTTATACAAGTAAGATGAAGATGGTACTGCTGGTCCAGGGACCACACTTTGAGAAATACTACCTTAAGGCATGTTTTGTATAGAAAAGCCACAATAAATACTTATTATTTCTCTTTATTTCCCATCATTCTAAATAATAATTTGGTTCCCTAACAGCTCCCAAAAGCAATCAGTGATTTCTATTTTCATAGCATTGTGAACTCAAGCATTGTTTCTAACATATTTGATACATTTAATGTGTTTTAATGACTTCAGATATATGTTTTCTTTTTGAAACTCAAGTTGTATCATATTTGGCCTTTGAAGGCTTCTTAAAGTTGATCTGTGTTCTTTTGACATCATCCATTCCAACAATCTTTGAAAATTTTCTTATTTTCAGGTACCAACAAAATGCTGTAGGTTCATCTTGTAAATTTAATACTCCAAACTTGAATTCACTTTTCCAAAGAGCTTGATTATTTTTCATGTGAATCTGTATTATTTTTGGCCATTATTCTCATTATATAACCATATTGTCATTACAGAAAGTGTGAAAATGTCACAGTAGATAAAGAAGTAGAAAAATAATCCAGTCATTTTAAAGCAACTACTGACATTTTAATATGCTCAATTCAGGTCATTTTGCAATGAAATTCTACATGTAATTACATTATATATATATACATATATATATATAGTAATATCTTACATTTTTCATTTTTAAAAGAACATGAATAATAATTTTCTTATATCATTAAAAACTTTCATGAGCATCATTTCAAGAATAGTATTGTGTTCCACTATATTAACTTACCGTAAGTTCTTTAGTCATTCTCAAATAATGGACTTATTTTTGAAAATTATGCTTCAAAGAACAGCTGTATGCTTATCTTTCTTCCCATTTTATACTGTTTTTTTTTTTTTAAAGAATCTATTCTAGAAGTAGAACCAATGGATCAGAGAATATGAACATATTTCAAGTTCTTAAAATTGAGTTGTTGTTCATTTGCTAAGTCATGTCTGACTCTTTGTGACCTCATAGACTACAGCACTCCAGGGTTTCCTGTCCATCACCACCTCCCACAGCTTGCTCAAACTCATATCCATTGAGTTAGTGATGCCATTCAATCATCTCATCCTCTGATGTCCCTTTCTCCTCCTGCCTCCTGTCTTTCCCCAAATCAGGGTCTTTTCCAATGACTCAGCTCTTTGCATCAGGTAGCCAAAGTATTGGAGCTTCAACCTCAGCATCAGTCCTTCCAATGAGTATTCAGGGTTGATTTTCTTTAGGATTGACTGGTTTGATCTCCTTGAAGTCCAAGGAACACTCAAGAGTCTTCTCCAGCACCACAATTCAAAAGCTTCAGTTCTTTAGCACTCAGCCTTCTTCATGGTTGAACTCTCATATGCATACGTGACTACTGGAAAAACCATAATTTTGACAATATGGACCTTTGTCAGCAAAGTGATATCTCTGCTTTTTAATATGCTGTCTAGGTTTGTCATAGCTTTTCTTCCAAAGAGCAAGTGTCTTTTAATTTCATGGCTACAGTCACAATCTGCAGTGATTTTGGAGCCCAAGAAAATATAATATGTTACTGCTTCCACTTTCCCCCATCTATTTGCCATGAAGTGATGGGACCGGATGCCATGATTTTCATTTCCTGAATGTTGAGTTTTAAGCCATCTTTTTCACAGTCCTCTTTCACTTGCATCAGGAGGCTCTTTAGTTCTTCACTTTTTGCCATAAGCATGGTTGTCAGCTGCCTGTCCGAGGTTATTGATATTTCTCCCAGTAATCTTGATTCTAGCTTGTGCTTCTTCCAGCCCGGCATTTCACATGATGTACTCTGCATATAAGTTAAATAAGCAGGGTGACAATATACAGCCCTGACGTACTCCTTTCCCTATTTGGAACCAGTCTTTTGTTCCATGTCCAGTTCTAACTGTTGTTCCTTGACCTGCATACAGAATTCTCAGGAGGCACGTAAGGTGGTCTGGTATTCCCATCTCTTTACGAATTTTCCAGAGTTTGTTGTGATGCACACAAAGGCTTTAGCGTAGTCAATAAAGCAGAAGTAGATGTTTTTCTGGAACTCTTTTGCTATTTCGATGATCCAGTGGATATTGGCAATTTGATCTCTGGTTCCTCTGCCTTTTCTAAATCCTGCTTGAACATTTGGAAGTTAATGGTTCACATACTATTGATGCTTGGCTTGGAGAATTTTGAGCATTGCTTTACTAGCGTGTGAGATGAGTGCAATTGTGCCATAGTTTGAACATTCTTTTCATTGCCTTTCTTTGGGATTGCAATGAAAACTGACCTTTTCCAGTCCTGTGGCCACTGCTGAGTTTTCCAAATTTGCTGGCATGTTGAGTGCAACACTTTAACAGCATCATCTTTTAAGATTTGAAAAGTGCAACTCTAGTCCTCATACTATAATCTGTGTAGAGGAGGTTTGCGGTTCCTCCATGTGGCCACATATGAGTGGGGCGCCATCCTCATACTATAATCTGTGTGTGGCAGGGCCCTTCCCAGTTCTGCTCATCTCTGACAGGCAGTTGTGTCTTGCATATTTGGAGGGGGTGATCTTTGTTGAGATAGTCTGTGCTAAAAACCAGTTGTCATTTAATAACCCACAGGGGCCAAAACCCTTAAAAAATGTCACAACCAGAGCCCTAACAAAATTGCCCTCTGGCCATTCTGTCTGAACCTCTCCATTCTGCATCTGTAAAACAGGCAGCCCTGTAATAATAGAAGGAGGATGAAGTCATCTCAGCATAGGAGCACAGTGTGGGAGGAACAGGCTGAGAACTCAGCTTGTGCCGTGAAAGCCATGCTTCATCCTCTTCGCAGATGTGCCCAGTGCTCCTTCCCTCCCCTCGACTCTGCTTTCTCTGTGTGTCAACTTCCCCCTTTCCTCGTGCAACATTCACTACCATTTCCACACCCTTCTTCTTTCCTCGGGGAACTCCCTGCCTACTTCGGGATGCAGAGTTTCATTCTGTGCATTTTGCAAACTCCAGTAGTGTCAGGAGTTTCTCTAGTGTGCTCATGGCAGTTACCTTCTCCTCAGTTCGTTGCTGAGCTGGGAGGGTGAGGTGGGGTGAGGTTTTACTTTAACTTCCTAAAGAGAAAACTAGATTTTCTTTTCTACTGTTTAACTTAACATGCAGACAAATCAAGGTCAGTGCTATTTGTGTTAAGGGCATTACAGTTTATGATACTCCTAGAGAGAAATAATTTGTGTCAGCATGACTTGGGCCTTGCCCATCTTGAAGTGATAAACGTCACTATTATTGTGTTAAGGAGCATTTAGCAGTCTTGGGGCCTGGCCTGCATTACAGAAGGAACCACAAGCCCCTCACAGGCCCTTCCCTTGCCTTGCAGAATGGATGCTGCCTGTTCCAGTTAATCTGAGCATCAGTTCATCTCCCCTCAAAATGGCATCCTCCCCACCTGCCACCAAGATAAATTGTGTTCCAAAGGATTGTCAGTCTCTGTATTTGCTTTGGCTCATTTACTGCTTGTATTTTTGTACAGACACTTCTTAGGGGGGAAATATAAGTTTAATTTTGCTTGTATAAATAGGTAATTTACAAGGTAGATAATTTGGCTTTATGTAGTCTTCTGTTTCTACTGATGGAAATGACAGTTGCAAAAATTTCCCTAATTGTGAGCAAAACATTTGGATAGTTATTTATTTAAAAAACCAGTAGATTTCCCTTGCCCTGGAAATAAGCTTAAAAGGACACTTTTTTCTCTCTTTATGTAACTAAGCAAAAGCTACGGTCCTGTCTTCATGGTGTGCTGAACTCAGAGGATGATGTGGAATGATATACATGAGGAGATTCATTGACAAGAAAACTCCTGGAGTCCAAACTTAAGGCCAAGGGCTGGAGATGAAGCAAGACAGGAGCTCTCCCTGGGTAAGTCCGGGCTGCAGCCGAGAGTGCAGCATGTGGGCCGTGAGTGGGCTGGGGGCGCTACTTGCGTCTGTGGTGAAGTTGGTTAATGCAGCAGGTGCAGCCACCCCAGCAGCCTGTGAAACTTTGACAGAAAAGACTAAACACGTGTTTTTGAGCTGCTCAAGTTATCAGCTTGGGATCCAAGATGAAGCGTTGCTGTGGATGTGGAGAAGCTTAGTAGAGATTGTTGCTGCAGCTGTAGACAAGCATTCTTCTGGTTTTTTGAAACAAGTGCTGGCGTATGTGAGGTGGTGGTGGAAGAGTAGACATTGTGGGATGATCATATTTTCCTGCATATATTTGTGGAAGCAAGATAGATCCCTTAAAACTGAGCGATCCCCTGGTGTTTTTGGACCTTTGGGCATGGTGGGGGCTTCAGTGGGGGAGAGACTAGATTTCTTAAAGCTCTCAAGCCAGAAATCTTGGATTTCTTCTTTCCCTTGCCCTACTTCCAATCTGTCAATAGCCCTAATGGTTCTACCTGTAAAATCAAAATGAATCCATCAGCATCTCTTTACTTCTGCCTCCGTGATGCTAGATAGACCGCTGGCATTGCTTTCTTGGTTTACTAAGCTCCTGACTGCTCTTTTAGTCACCGTCTATAGAGAGTTAACTTCTAAAAATAAAGATCAACCTTGTCGTTTCCCTACTAAAATGCACCAGTGACTTAACATCCTGCTGGTTATAAAATCAAATCTCCTTACATTTGCCTGTAAGGACCTAAAGATCTGACCTTCTCTCCAGTCCCTTCTCTTACTCCCTTGCTCTCTGCACTGGAACCACATGAAATTTTGTTTCAGGAGCGTGAAAGTTTGTTCCCACCTCAGGACCTGGGCACCAGCTGTTTCCTTTGCCTACGTTGATCTTCTCCTGACTCCTCAGTGTCTATGTCCAGCAACAGAGAGCCTTTCTTGGACACCCAACCTAAAGTAGCCCCATTTCCATCATTCTGATATTTTCACATTAGCATTTGCAACCACCTAATAGTTTATTAATTATTTTTACCTACCTATCTATCATCTCTCTAATCTAAGCTAGCTACTAGTTTATGGTATAATTTATGGGGTAGATGAATTAATATTTGAATAGTGGCTAGCTATGAACAAATTCACTAAGCATTTCTGCCAGTGTTAGACTGCAATACATGGAAGTGAGGATTTTGAATGGATCCTCAGATCCTGAAACAGTGCTCAGTGCATAGTAGTCATTCAATAAATATTTGTTGAATAAATGAAACAGCCAAAGTGAGTAATTGAAAAAAGTAAAGAGGATAGACTCATCTTTATTCCCTGAGTGTATGAAATGCATCTTACCTGTCACACATAGTTAAAATGTTTTAGTGTTTCCCAGGAAACAGGTAATGTACAAAGTGCTCTTCTAGAGCCTCTTTTAATACTTACAGCAGCCATCTGAGTTACATACTGTATTATTTCCATTTTATAGATGGGGAAACTGAGGCTTAAAGAGATTAGGTAACTGCTATTTAAGTCAAAGAGTAGCATCTCTGATCACTTGATGCTATCTAGTAGTCTGTTACTATGGTTTCATTCCAGTAAAGTGTTTTTTAAAGTTATAATTTTTAAAATAAAATTGTATGTCTTATAAGCAATAAAAATAATCATAATTATAGAACAACAAATGGTCAAAAGCATCTTTCTTGCTTCTTTCCTGTTCTGGGTTGAAGTGCTACCTTTTGGAAGAAACAGTTATCAACAAATGACCAGATTATAAATATCAAATATGGGAACAAGACTCTGTCTGCTCCATTTCAGATTGTTTTTTCAGCTTTCAGGAAAGGAAAAAATACAGTGAAGTAATCTCAAGTTAAAGGGTATGATAAATAAAATAAAATAATTAGTAAATTATTAGTAAATTACTAAAATAATTAGTAATCCCTTCCTGTCCAGTAGGAAAAACACTTTAAAAAAAAATTCTGGGCCCGTTTTGGAGGCAGTTTGGAGGCAGTGTGGGCCCCTTTTGGAGCACCTAACTCCACAGGGTGCTGGGCTCCCAGGAGCAGCCTGCTTTGGAAGGCAGCCCCACAGCCAGCTTTCAGTAGGCCTGGCATTTGTCTCCTTGTGTCCATCCCACTGGGTTCCATGAAAACAGATGGAGTTGATTCCTAATCGACCTGCTGCGCTTGGGTGTGATGCTTTCAGACATGAAATCTTGATTAGCAGCAAATGTTAATTGAAGCAGTGAATTATTAAAGTGTTTTTCCATAAATGATAAATGTTGTTGTTGGCTCTTTTTCCTCTTGTGACATCCTGAAACTTTCCAAAAAGTTGCTAGCTTTGTCCAGGGAAAATGGGAAGTGTTGACTGCATTTGATGGCATTTGTGGTGACCTGTTTGTGCTCTGTGGCCAGGCTTCACTGGGAGTGCACCACCTTTTCTCTTGGAATCACCTCAACCAAACAAGGAAATCATCTTTCCCTTAAACACAGGACTCTGTCTAAATGAGCTCATCCAGCCCCCTCGCTTCGGTGCCCATCAGTTAGCTGATGACTCCCATTCTTTACCTCAGATGCAGATTTTCCCCTGAGCCCCAGACTTACAAACAGCATTATTAGTTGACAACTCCACCTGATTCCCCCATGGGATCTCAAGGTCATATTCTTTCATTTAATTATCTAGCACCTATTATATATCCCCAGGGCCACTTTGTTCTAAGCACTGGAAAACATTAATGAGCAAAATAGATATAGCTCCTTGTGGCGCTTACATTCTAGTGAGGAGGGGAGGAGATAAATAAACTAAAGCAACAAAAGGGACTCAGGAGTGCTGAGCATTGGAGGTGGTGATGGCAGAGTAGAAGTTTTTACAAAGTGCTCAGGGAATGTCCTGTTAGATGGTATTTGAACAGAGACTTAGAGCTAAGATTTAAACATAAAAAATGAAACTATATTATGTTCCAAATGGTCTTTCCTTTGAAATTTCCCCCTTGTCCTGCATTCACAATCCCCAGGAATGTTGCATATAATCACTAGGGTCACATCTATGGGGTCCTCCTCCCCACTTCTGTGTTTTTAAGAGAAATTATCCTCTTATCCATCCTGAATTCTTGCTAGCCCCAAGCAGGAACTTACAGAGGCATCAGGTAGAGTCTTCTGCCTCTTGTCCACCTTTCACTGGCTCCTCCCACGGGAGAAAGAAGAATGGATCTAACAGACCAAATGGAGAGAGTCTGTCATCTATTCATCCAGTTTCTCTAGTGCTCCCTGGTTGCATTTCTCAAACTTTAATGTTCTTAGGACTGAGGCCAAGAATTTGATCCAACAAGTCTTTGCCATAGGTCTGAGGTTCTGTGTTTCTGTTAAATTCTCAGGTAATGCTGATGCTGCTGGTCTGTGAGCCATACTCGAAGGGGCCACCAGAGTCTATAAGGTCTGAGAAGGCTTTAGTCCTTCTTGCTATGCACTTTTTTAGCAGCTCCAACTCTCCTCATGTGTAGGATCCAATATATGGCTTTGAGAGCAAGTATCAGGAAGCCCATTTTCACTCTAAATTCAAGCCATATACTCCAATCCACATTTATCAGATTAAAGCCTTTTGCTTGATTTCTGTTTGACCCCTGCCTATTATTCTGTTCAGAAGTCAGGAGAGCGAGAGAAAGATTTTGTTTGTTGTTATAATTTACATTTTATGTGTAAGGAAATAAAATCTTAATAAAGTTGAACAACTGATTTAAAGCCAAACAGGGAGGAAGTGCAGACTAGTGTTTGAAGCCTTTCACTTTGATCCTGGCATTTACCCGCTCACCTGCTGTTTTATACTGCCACTGCGAAACTGCCCTGCCTAGGGGATCTGGTCCCTCTCTACCATGTGATTCCTGTCTCTATCCTCTGCTTTGTGCACCTCCCCACTAGTCACAGTTTCTTTACCCCTTTTTGCTCCTTGGCTCTCTTCTTACCTATCAATACGCAGATCAAGGTCTGACTCCTTTATGAAGCTTTTCTTTTGATGCCTCAGCAGGAAATAATCCCTTCCTATTTGTCTGCTGGTTTACTGTGCACAGAAGTCCATCGTTTCCCTTGCAATAGTTATTTCATTTATTTGTTACATGACAGTTTCCTCCACTGTTTTGAAAGATCAGAATAGTGCTTGATTCCTCTTTTCTTCCAAGCACCCTGCTCAGAGCTTACACTTACTAAAAGCTAAATATATATTGAATGAATGTTTAATGCTTATGTTGGAACTTAGTGGCCAAAAACCTCTGTGCTCAGCCTTCCTATTTCAGTCTCCTCCTCTTTATTTCCTTGCATTTTGTTTGAAGTGTCTGTTTCCTTCTGTATGAGCAAAAATGAGCAAAAATAGGGAGGGCAGTGGCAATGCCTTATTGTGTTAGAGACCTGCTCATTGTTTGGTGAGGACCTTGCAAGACTTGTGGTAAAATAAAAGCTTGATAATAAAATATTTTTATATCCTAAGAAGAGCAGAATACAACCTTTAACTCACAGTTAAAAGAACCAGCTCTTCTATTAACAAGTATATGATCTTGGGCTAGTTACCTAAATTATGTGAACTTTACTGTCCTCACCTGTAAGATGGTGGTATTGACATCTATATCACAGAGTTATTGAGCGATCAGATGAAATAGCATCTTAAAGAATAGCAGAGTCTCAAAAACTGTGAATCCCCCAGCTTCCTCTTGTCTGTTCTTGGTGCCAACATGAGGGTTAATCCCTCATCAGACTTGTTTCTCTCTACTTCCTGTCTCTTCCTCTGTTATTCATTTTATATTGGCTGCCATGGTCCTCTCCCTAAATCCAGTTTTTATCCTGACCCTTTTGCTCCAAGATTCAATCACCAACAAGACAAAAATCCAATCAGTTTTATTCCAAGGGGCCCCCTTCCTGTGTCCCGGTACCAGCTCCTATCTCAGGCAAAGTAGAACCACATACAGTTCTACTTTTTCATCCCTAGGCCATTTCTCCTGAGGTTCCATCTGCTAATTATGCCCAACTGTTACTTAGAATCCAAATCTTATCCTCAAAACACAGTGTTGGTCTTAATTTCCCAGTTACCAGATAGAATGTGTGCTTGCTTTTCTGACATGTGTAGCCCAATTAAGGTAATTAGCTTTTCATTTCCTTGTTGGAATAGTACTTTTCCTATTGTTTGAAAAGGCCCATTTAATCTTGCCTCACCATTTTTCCTCTTCTACCAGATGTTAAAATCTTCAGGAACAGGGATTATCTTGAATTTCATGTATCTTGGTATTCCGGTCACTGCCTAACATGCAACCTCATGTTTATCCAACCCTATGTAGAACAGTTTACTCTGTGCTAGACATTCAGTACATGAAAATAAATACCAAGACAAGGCATATGAAGATTTCTCACCATAATTATGGAAACAGACAATAAATAGGTGGAATACCATGGATGCAGCAGATAGAAGTGTCCATGGATTCTTTGTAACTCCTTTCTTTAAAACAGTGAGGTCTTTTCCCTATCCCTTGAATCTGGGTGTTCTTATGATCTGCTTTTCCAAAAGAATGTAGCAGAGCTGACACTGTGTGAGTTTTCACAGCATGTGCTCTTAGGAGACTGGAATAATGAGAACAAGTCAAGGCCACATTTGTTGAAGATGAGAGGCCATGTAAAGAGATGGAGGCCCAGCCTTTCTGGCCATCTCTCCATGAATGAATCCAGGCAACCATGTGGAGCAGAGATGAGCTGTCCCAGCTGAGAACCCCAATTGCTGACTTACTGAATCATGAGAAATGAATGATTGTTATTTTAAGTAGCTGAGGTTTAGGTTTTTTTTTTTTATGCATCAGAAACTAACTGATACAGTGGAATAAATACTGTTATTGTCATTGTTCAGTTGCTAAGTCATGTCCAACTCTTTGTGACCCCATGGACTGCAGCATGCCAGGCTTCCTTGTCCTTCACGATCTTCCAGAGTTTGTTCAAACTCATGTCCATTGAGTCAGTGATGCCATTCAACCATTTCATCCTCTGTCACTGCCTTCTCTTGCCCTCAATCTTTCCCAGCATGAGGGTCATTTCCAATGAATCAGCTCTTTGCATCATGTGGCCAAAGTATTGGAGCTTCAGCATCAGGTCTTCCAATGAATATTCAGGGTTGATTTCCTGTAGGATTGACTGGTTTGACCTCCTTGCTGTCCAAGAGACTCTCAAGAGCCTTCTCCAACACCATAGTTTGAAAGCATCAATTTTTCAGCCCTCAGCCTTCTTTATGGTTCAACTGTCACATCTCTACATGACTACTGGAAAAACCATAGCTTTGACTATACAGACCTTTATTGGCAAAGTGATGACTCTGCTTTTTAATATGCTGTCTAAGTTTGTCATAGCTTTTCTTCCAAGGAGCAAGCGTCTTTTAATTTTGTGACTGCAGTCACTGTCCACAGTGATTTTGGAGCCCAAGAAAATAAACTCTGTCACTGTTTTTGAGCATAATCTTGCTAGCATGTGAAATGAGTGCAGTTGTGTGATAGTCTGAACATCCTTTGACATTGCCTTTCTTTGGGATTGGAATGAAAGCTGATCTTTTCTAGTCCTGTGGCCACTGCTAAATTTTCCAAATTTGCTGGCATATTGAGTGCAGCATTTTAACAGCATCATCTTTTAGAATTTGAAACAACCCAGCTGAAATTCCATTCACCTCCACTAGCTTTGTTCATATTAACGCTTCCTAAGCCCCACTTGACTTCATACTCCAGGATGTCTGGCTCTAGGTGAGGGACCACATAGATTGATGTAATACACCCAGCCTATTAGGGGCAGAGTCCAGACAGGAAAAATATTCTAGAAGTGATATTTTACCTTAATATTTCATGTGCAAAAGTTTCCAGAATTAATAGTTGTGGGGGGACAATATAGTAGGTTTTTAACAAAATTATATTGCTTTAATTATCTAATTTATTTATCTACCTTAAATAAAAGATTACCATGATTGTGTCATTTTCTCACATTTAGCAAAGAGGTAAGTTATCAGAACAGTGTATGGGGAAAAATTTTTAAGACCATTTACCATGGACAGAGGAACCTGGGGGACTACAGTCTATGGAGTCACAAAGAGTCAACACAACTGCACAACTAAGCAGAACACAGCACACCATTGTGAAACAGCGAACGCTCTGACATAAAGTGTACTTAGGACAAAAACAAGATAAAAATTAAAAACATATATAGTAAATGGAACAGGCAGTGGAATTAGCTGGTGGGAAAAGGAAAGAATATTAAAGAACTAGATTTCAAGAGCGCTTCATGGAAGAGGAAGAATAAGGAATAAATTGTGAAGAATAAGGAATGCCTAAAACTCAGAGAAAATCAGGTTCCATTCAAAATAGACCTAAGAGGAGAGAATGTTTCATAAGTAAAAATGATAAGAGCAAAACATGGAGGCAAGTAGTGGCCCACTTGGAGAATAAGTGAACACTTGGAAGTAATAAGAGTAATGGGTAGGGGTTGGTTTTGGAAAGATATATGGCCCTTTGGCAGTGGGTCTTGAATACTAGAATAAGGTAGTTTTATTGTATTTTGTGGAAATGGGAGCTGTTGAATATTTTTAGTAAGACCACAATATTATCAGGGTTCTGTGAAAAACCCATCCTATGTGAAACTGTTGTACCTAGTAGCAACACTAAGGTTTTTCTCCTGAAAACCAGAGGCAATTCTCCTAATGTCCAGTTTGCCTTTTTACTTCCAAACTTTTGTGATCAAATCAAGTTTAGGAAAATACTAGGAAAATGTTTAGATATGGAGTTTGGGCATAGTCCAATCTAGAAAGTGGTTAATAAGCTTACACTTCTCATTTGAGAAGCTCCTGACTTAGGCATGATAGATCTAAGTTCCTATTGCTCTCCTGTTCCATTGTCCAGCTTTTCGGGTTCACCTACTTGCTTATAGTCTGAGTGTGTCAGTTCAGTGAGTGGCCCAGGAGTGCCCCACATTCTTTATTGGCCATGGTAGCAAAATAGGAGATGGTAAAGAATTATTGTTTATTACCCAAATATGATACTTTTTCTTGGCTAACGATCCAGGATTTTAAAAATAGGTAAGATGTTTTTGCTCTCCCTTATGAGCTATTAAAGAAAGCAGATACTTCAAAAAAAAGTAAGAAAGAAAGCAGATACTTAAAAATACAGCCTTCAAGGTGCTCTGATGGGTGATATGAATTGGATTAGCTTCAGTTTTTTTTCTTTCTGGTGAACCTTGCTGTTTGCAAAGGTTGGAACGCGAAAATTTATTTTCCTAGACTTCCTTTCAGAAAGCTAGGGTTCTGTATAAATTAGGTTCACCACGTTGTTGCATTGGAAGGGCAAATTCCTGCCCCTTTGGTTGTTTTCTGTTGGCAAGCACTGTCCTGGGGCACTGTGGTTATTCTGCTGCAGCATGCAAAGGCCCATTCGCCAGTTTTGTGGTGGGCAGGAGGCAGTTTCAGTTGAAATACTGGCAACTTTATATCGTTGATTTCCTGATCCCTGGATCACTGGTATGGTGATCCCTGGATCACTGGTATAGTGTGTGCTCTTGTACTCAGTTCTGTGGTGCTCTGAGAGTCAATTTTAAGAGTAGCTTGGAGCCCTTGCAACAGAGTATAAGTCTAATTTCCGGTATTAAATGTGCTACTTAAAGTACTTAGTGTGGTCTCTGTTTTGTGCACTGAACATTTACAGATGGTATAAAAGGTGTATAAACAAAGCAAGTGAGAATCCAGCCAAGTGCATGACTAATTCCTCTTGGGAGATTTAGAGAAGTTTCCATGGAGGGAGTGACAATATTATGTATCTTGAAGGATGACTCGTAATTATTATTCAGTAGGCAGCTCGGTGTGGAAAGGGCAGTCTAGGCATTGCACAGAACTTGTGTAGAAGCACAAAGTTGTCAAAGACAGTAGTGTTCAGGGAATGATAAGTAGACGACTGGTATATCTACTGCCACGTTAAGTCCATCTTTTAGTACATTCTTTTAATGATATAGTTACACCTCAGTTAATCTTTGCCATAGACTGCCAGTTTTACAGTGCTTTTCATGTTACAAATATATATACATTAGTATGTATATTGCTCATTTCTAGTCAACCAGTATATAGAGAAGGTCAGGGAACAGTTTAATAAAGTGATTAGGATGTGGGCTTGGCAATCAGACTGCCCTGATGTTGTCCACTCTCTCCATTTTCTTCTCTGTAAAGATAGACAATAATAGTACCTTTCTACTATAGAATTGTTTTGAGGATTAGAATTAACACATGTAAAATACCCAGAACATAGTAAACATGCAGAATACCCTCAATAAATGTTAGTATGATAATTCATTTTTCTTAGAATTTCACCCTCTCAGCTGGTGAGTGCTGCATGTGCCAGCTTGTACTCTTTGCATTTGAAATGACCTTCACAGATCTGTTTGTTTGCTGCCCTATGGTATTTCTTTATACTGTTATTAACTTGTTTTTGAGAACTATTTTGACATTTTCTGGCTATTAAAAGATATTCCAAGAGAGTACTCGTAGTGCCTAAAAATTGCCAAGAAAGATTTTCATCCTGAATGTTAAAATGCAAAGTTTATGATGGTTCAGGGCATTTGATGTATTGGGTAAGGCAACAGAAGATAAATATCAGTAGAAATTGGCAGAAGTCCTTTGACATTTTAAAGGGTATTGTAAAGATGACAACAGAACAACAGTTGTTTGACAGAACGTGAAAGGAACTATGGAAGTGGTTCAGAGATTCTGCTAAAACAACTCTGAGACTTTTTAACATTCTCACTTTCAAGAAAATATTTCCTACACTAAAAAAGCTATACTATATTTTCTTTATAAATCTATGCTATCTATTTATTGTCTTCTTTCATCCTTGTCAACTCTTCCACATTTTCTGAGATCTTTGGGACTTGACTTATTACTGTTGATTCCATGGACTTTCCTGCCAACACTCAGAAAAACTTCAGCTGACAAGCTTCAGCTCTATCCAGTTTCAGCTATATGGCAATTCAGTAAAACTACATCATAGGCCCCAGTTGTCCAGCACTTTTGACCTTCTTTTTACATTAGGAGGGTTTTCTTGATGGCTCAGTTGGTAAAGAATCTGCCTGCAGTGCAGGAGACCCCAGTTCGATTCCTGGGTCAGGAGGATCCCCTGGAGAAGGGAAAGGCTACCCACTCCAGTTTGCTGGCCTAGAGAATTCCATGTACTGTATAGTCCGTGGGATCACAAAGAGTCGGACACGACTGAGCGACTTTCACTTACATTAGGAAACTCTACATTTAATTCAGTTCAGTTCAATTGCTCAGTTGTGTCCGACTCTTTGTGACCCCATGGACTGCAGCATGCCAGGCATCCCTGTCCATCACGAACTCCTGAATTTACTCAAACTCATGTCCATTGAGTTGGTGATGCCATCCAACCATCTCATCCTCTGTCATCCCCTTTTCCTCCTGCCTTCAATCTTTCCCAGCATCAGGGTCTTTTCAAATGAATCAGTTCTTCTCATCAGGTGGTCAAAGGATTGGAGTTTCAGCTTCAACATCAGTCCTTCCAATGAACATTCAGGACTGATTTCCTTTAGGATGGACTGGTTGGATCTCTTTGCACTCCAAGGGATTCTCAAGAGTCTTCTCTGTCACCACAGTTCAAAAGCATCAATTCTTCAGCACTCAGCTGTCTTTATAGTCCAACTGTCACACCGTAGCCTTGACTAGACAAATCTTTGTTGGCAAAGTAATGTCTCTGCTTTTTAATATGCTGTCTAGGTTGGTCATAACTTTTCTTCCAAGGAACAAGTGTTTAATTTCATGGCTGCAGTCACCATCTGCAGTGATTTTCGAGCCCCAAAACATAAAGTCTGCCACTGTTTCCATTGTTTCTCCATCTATTTGCCATGAAGTGACGGGACTGGATGCCATGATCTTTGTTTTCTGAATGTGGAGCTTTAAGCCAACTTTTTCACTCTCCTCTTTCACTTTCTTCAAGAGTCTCTCTAGTTCTTCACTTTCGGCCATAAGGGTGGTGTCATCTGCATATCTGAGGTTATTGATATTTCTCCCAGAAATCTTGATTCCAGCTTGTGCATCATCTAGATTGTGCTTCATCTTCATCTGCATTGTGCTTCATCTTCATCTACAGGTTGTGCCACCTCTATGTTAGGAAAGAGCTTAAGTTCGCCCTCCCATACTGCCCCTAGAGTACTGCTTTTCCTCAAGAGAACTTTATATCTTGTTTTCATACCCCATCCTTGGATTTGCTTCATCATACTACACTTTAAAAAATTTTTGCAAACTTTTCCTAACCTAGACTAAAACTCTTCCCTTTATTGTTGTTATTAATGCAATTGTTTCTTCACTTGCTTTCTTTTAACCAGTATTTACTAAAGCATCTACTATGTATGTTCTGGGCTTTTGGGATTCAGGACAGAAAGATGTCATCCCTATTCCCATGAAACATTCAGTATGATGGAAGAGACAAAACAGTAAGACAGAATAGCAGGTGATTCAAGCTATTAGAAAAACAGCTGCAGAATTCTGGGACATAGAACGAAACTTCCTTGAGGAGAAAAACTAGAGTTCCATCTTGGAAGGCAGCTAGATAACAGCAGAGATTTGGTTTCCTGCTTTTTGATGGTTTATTTTTAGCAGTTTTCTTGAAATATAATTCATACCTCATACAATTCATACATTTAAGTATACAATCAGTAGCTTTTATACTGTTCACAGATGTATAGATCTATTACCACATTCAATTTTAGAATATTCCATTACCCCCACAAGAAACTCCAATACCCCTTAGCCTCACACCAGCTATCCCCACCCATCTCTTCCCTATTTGTACATAACTACTAATCTACTTTCTGTCTCTTTATATTTGCCTATTCCAAACATTTCATATAAACAGAATCATATAATATATAGTGTACTTTGTGACTACTTTTACATAGCAAGATTTTCAAGATTTATGTATGTTGTAGCATATATCAGTATTTCCTTTATTATTGCTGAGTAATAATGTATTATATTGGAGAAGGAAATGGCAACCCGGTCCAGTATTTTTGCCTGGAGAATCCCATGAACAGAGGAGCCTGGTGGGCTACTGTTCATGGGGTCACAAAGTTGGAAATGACTGAGTGACTAAGCACAATAATCTATTATATAGATATACTACATTTTATTTATTTATTCACAATTCTATGGATGTTGGAGTTGTTTCCACATTTGGGCATTATAAATAATGTCCCTCTGAATATTCATGTATGAGTTTTTGTGTAGACATGCCTTTCTGTTTTTTGGTATGTATACCTAGGAGTAGAATTGCTAAATTATATGAAAAGCTCTGTGCCTAACTGTTTATAGAACCCCCTGATTTTTCTTGAAAAGGGCTGCATCAAAAAAAAAGAAGAAGAAGAAGAAAAGAAAGTGGCTGCATCATTTTACACTTTTGACCAGCAGAGTATGAGTTTCAAAATTTTTCACACCCTACCACATTTGTTATTGTCTGTCTTTTAATTGTAGTCATCCTCAGTTCAGTTCAGTTGCTCAGTCATGTCCGACTCTTTGCGACCCCACGGATGCAGCATACCAGGCTTCCCTGTCCATCACCAACTCCTAGAACTTACTCAAACTCGAGTCCATCGAGTTGGTGATGCCATCCAACCATCTCATCCTCTGTCATCCCCTTCTCCTCCTGCCTTCAGTCTTTTCCAGCATCAGGGTCTTTTCCAATGAGCCAGCTCTTCGCATCAGGTGGCTAAAGTATTGGAGCTTTAGGTTCATCATCAGTCCTTCCAATGAGTATTCCGGATTGATTTCCTTTAGGATAGACGTTGGATCGCCTTGCAGTCCAAGGGACTCTCAAAGGTCTTCTCCAACACCACAGTTCAAAAGCATCAGTTCTTCAGTGCTCAGCTTTCTTTATTGTCCAACTCTCACATCCATACATGACTACTGGAAAAACCATAGCTTTGCCTAAATGGACCTTTGTTGGCAAAGTAATGTTTCTGCTTTTTAATATGCTGTCTAGGTTGGTCATAGCTTTTCTTCCAAGGAACAAGTGTTTAATTTCATGGCTGCAGTCACCATCTGCAGTAATTTTGGAACCCCCCAAAATAAAGTCTGTCGCTGTTTCCATTGTTTCCCCATATATTTGCCATAAAATGGTGGGACTGGATGCCATGATCTTAGTTTTCTAGATGTTGAGTTTTAAGCCACCTTTTTCACTCTCCTTTTTCACTTTCATCAAGAGGCTTTTTAGTTCTTCTTTGCTTTCTGCCATGAGGGTGGTGTCATCTGCATATCTGGGGTTATTGATATTTCTCCTGGCAATCTTGATTCCAGCTTGTGCTTCATCCAGCCCGGCATTTTGCATGATATACTCTGCATATAAGTTAAATAAGCAGGGTGACAATACACAGCCTTGAAGTACTCTTTCCTAATTTTGAACCAATCAGTTGCTCTGTGTCCAGTTCTAACTTTTGCTTCTTGACCTGCATATAGATTTCTCAGGAGGCAGGTAAGGTGGTCCGGTACTCACATCTCTTTAAGAATTTTCCACAGTTTGTTGTGATCCACTCAGTCAAAGACCTTAGTGTAGTCAATGAAGCAGAATTAGTAGGTGTTTCTCTGAAACTCCCTTGCTTTCTCCATGATACAAAAAATGTCAATTTGAACTCTGGTTCCTTTGCCTCTTCAAAACCTCACTTGTGCATCTGAAAGTTCTCAGTTCACATATTGTTGAAGCCTAGCTTGAAGGATTCTGAGCATAATCTTCCTAGCATGTGAAATGAGTGACGTTGTGCAGTGGTTTGACCTTTCTTTGGCATTGCCTTTCTTTGGGGTTGAAATGAAAACTGACCTTTTCCAGTCCTGTGGCCACTTCTGAGTTTTCCAAATTTGCTGGCATATTGACTGAAGCACTTTAATAGCATCATCTTTTAGGATTTGAAATCTCTCAGCTTGAATTCCATCACCTCCACTTGCTTTGTTTGTACTAATGCTTTCCAAAACCCACTTCACACTCCAGGATGTCCTGGTGTAGATGAGTTACCACACCATAGTGGTTATCCAGGTCATTAAACCTTTTTCTGTGTATTCTTGTCACCTCTTTCTAATCTCTTCTGTTTCTGTTAGGTCCTTACCATCTCTGTCCTATATCATGTCCATCCTTGCATGAAATGTTCCCTTGATATCTCTGATTTTCTTGAAAAGATATCTAGTCTTTCCACTTCTATTACTTTCCTCTTTCTTCACATTATTCATTTAGGAAGGCCTTCTTAACTCTCCTTGTTATTCTCTGGAACTCTCCATTCAGTTGGGTATATCTTTCTCTTTCTCCCTTGCCTTTTGCTTCTCTTCTTTCCTCAGCTATTCGTAAAGCCTACTCAGACAATCACTTTGCCTTCTTGCATTTCTTTTTTGGAGGGATGGTTTTGGTTATTGCCTCCTGTACAGTGTTATGAGCCTCCATCCATAGTTCTTCAGACACTCTGTCTACCAGATCTAATCCCTTGAATCCCTTCATCACTTCTACTGTATAATCATAAAGGATTTGATTTAGGTCATATCCTAATGACCTGGTGGATTTCCTTACTTTCTTCAATTTAAACCTGAACTTTGTAATGAGTTCATGATATGAGCCACAGTCAACTTCAGGTCTTGTTTTTTACTGACTCCATAGAGCTGCTTCATCTTTGGCTACAAAGAACATAATCAGTCTGATTTCAGTATTTACCATCTGGTGATGTCCATGTGTACAGTCTTCTCTTGGGTTGTTGGAAAACGGTGTTTGTTACCACCGGCATATTCTCTTGACAGAACTCTGTTATCCTTTGCCCTGCTTCATTTTGTACTCTGGCCAAACTTGCCTGTTTTTCCCGGTATCACTTGATTCCTACTTTTGCAATCCCTAAAATGAAAAGGACTAACACCATGAAAAATAGTATTAGTTCTAGAAGGTGTTGTAGGTCTTCACAGAACCAGTCAGCTTCAGCTTCTTCTGCATCAATGGTTGGGGCATGATCTTGGATTACTGTGATGTTGAATGGTTTGCTTGGAAATGAACCAAGATCATTCTATCATTTTTGAGGCTGCACCCAACTATTGCATTTCAGGCTCTTTTGTTGACTATGAGGGCTACTCCATTTCTGGCAAGTCGTTCTAGCCCACAGTAGTAGATATAATAGTCATCTGAATTAAATTCCCTTATTCCTGTCCACTTTAGTTCACTGATTCCTAAGATTATTGATGTTCACTTTTGTCATCTCCTGCTTGATCACATCCAATTTACCTTGATTCATGGACCTGACATTCCAGTTTCCTATGTATTATTGTTCTTTAGAGCATCAGACTTTACTTTCACCACCAGACACATCCACAGCTGAACGACATTCCTGCTTTGGCCCAGCCTCTTCATTCTTACTAGAGCTATTTGTAATTGCCCTTGGCCCTTCCCCAGTAGCATATTAAACACCTTTGGACCTGGAGGGCTCCTCTTTTGGTGTCATATCTTTTCATACTGTCCATGAGAATCTCCAGGCAAGAATACTGGAGTAATTTGTCATTTCCTCCTCCAGTGGACCATGTTTTGTCAGACCTCTTCGCTATGACCCATCCGTCTTAGGGGGTCCTACATTTCATGGCTCATAGCTTCACTGAGTTACACAAGCTCCTTTGCCACAACAAGACTGTGATCCGTGAAGAAGTGTCGAGTATTAGTTGATTATATATTCATGAGTTATTTTCTCTCAGTCAGTAGGTTGTCTTCATTTTCTTGATTGCCTTCTTTGCCATGCTTTCCTTCTGTGGTTGGTCTGAGTCAGGGGAGAGAGATTCCCTTTTCATGTTCACGTCTAAATCCTGTCTAGGCTCTGAGCCTCACTTCTTCCTTGTTTAATGAATTATCTTTGTTACATTGACATTTTATTTAATTATTAACGTATTGACATTTTATCTCTCACATGGTCTTAGTTATTACCTTAAAGCTAAGATTTTCCTTTAACTTTCATTTCCTTGTTTAACTGATATCCTGTTTTGTTTTGTCTTCATAACTAAATTTCATCTCCTGTTAATGATACAAATCATAATACTATGTTATCCACAGTATCTACTTACTGAAATGACTGTTGCTAAGTTCACAAACCTCCACTGAATGGCCAAATGCAATAAATCCATTTCAGTCGTTTTCATACTCAAACTTTTTACTGACTGTTCCTTCTATCTTGAGATGCTATCCTTGTTTGAGTCTCTCAAACTACTGTTAGTAAACATAGGTACTTACATAGTTCACTAACATACTTACATAGTTTACTAACTATATTAGTTCTTTTCTAGCTCCACTTTTTCCATTCAGCTTTATATTTTGGCATTAACTAGCATCCTGTTTTTGGATTTGTTCTCATTCTAAATACTTGAGAGAGATTACATTCACACTCATAGCTTCAATTACTACATAATGAACTGTCAGCTTCCAAACAAGTCTCTAGACTTTCTTGAGCTTAAATATATATATTTGCATGTGTTTACCTGGCACTTTTTACATTAATTTACCAGAGACATCTAAAATTCAACATATCTCAAACCATAATATTTACTTCTCAATTTATATTTTCTATAACTATACACAGATGGTCCCCAACTTATGGTGATTTGACTTCAGATTTTTCAACTTTATGATGGTGTGAAATCAATACAAAGTCAGTAGAAACTGTACTTCAGATTTTGAATTTTGGTCTTTTCCTATAATAACAATATGTGTATTGTTATTATTAATAACGATATTCTCTCATGGTGCTAGGAGATGGCAGTGAACAGAACTCCTAGTCAGCCATGTGATCAGGAGCATGAACAGCCAATAGTTACAACCATTCTATATCCATGCAAGCATTTCATTTTTCACTTTTAGTACAATATTGAATAAATTACATGAGCTTTTCAATACAGTCAGTTCAGTTCAGTCACTCAGTCGTGTCTGACTCTTTGTGACCCCATGGACTGTAGCATGCCAGGCCTCCCTGTCCATCACCAACTCCCAGAGTTTACTCAGATTCATGTCCATCGAGTCGGTGATGCCATCCAACCATCTCATCCTCTGTCATCCACTTCTGCTCCTGCCTTCAATCTTTCCCAGCATCACGGGTCTTTTCAAATGAGTCAGTTCATCAGGTGGCCAAAGTATTGGAACTTCAGCTTCATCATCAGTCCTTCCAATGAATATTCAGGACTGATTTCCTTTAGGATGGACTGGTTGGATGTCCTTGCAGTCCAAGGGACTCTCAAGAGTCTTCTCTAACATGACAGTCCGAAAGCATCAATTCTTCTGTGCTCAGCTTTCTTTAGAGTCCAACTCTCACATCCATACATGACTACTGGAAAAACCATAGCCTTGACTAGATGGACCTTTGTTGGCAAAGTAATGTCTCTGCTTTTTAATATGCTGTCTAGGTTGGTCATAACTTCTCTTACATGTGTAAGTAAAGTTTGGGCTAATATCAATGTTAAGATTAGTTATTAATATTGGTTATTGATATTTTGGCAATCTTGATTCCAGCTTGTGCTTCATCCAGCCCAGCATTTCTCATGATGTACTCTGCATATAAGTTGAATAAGCAGGGTGACAATATCCAGCCTTTACATACTCCTTTCCCTATTTGGAACCAGTCTGTTGTTCCATGTCCAGTTCTAACTGTTGCTTCCTGACCTGCATACAGATTTCTCAAGAGGCAGGTCAGGTGGTCTGATATTCCCATCTCTAAGAATTTTCCACAGTTTATGGTAAATTTGTGGCAAATTTCAATGCAGTGTTTTATTATAAAATAGGCTTTGTATTAGATGATTTTGCCCAACTATAGGCTAATGTAAATGTTCTGAGCATATTTAAGGTAGGCGAGGCTACACTCTAACATTTGGTAGTTTAGGTAGATTAAATGCATTTTTATTTTACAGAATTTTCAGTTTGCAATGGATTTATTGAGACATAACCCATCAAAAGTCAAGGAAGATCTGTATTGTGTCTATTAAGGCTAATCAAAAATAGGATATGAAAAAAAAAATAGGATATGATAAGCATCCTGTTTTTTTCTGCTTCTTATTTCTAATATTAAACCTTGTGAATACTTTCTGTTAATAACTCACATCTGCCACCCCATTTCAATTCCCACTATCTCTGCCTTAGCCCAGGTTATTATTATTATATTCTATTGAAATAGACTGGACTAATGTAGACTAGTGAAATACGTTATCACTTTCTCCCCTTTAAGCCTCCATTGCATGACCATCGTGGAAGTGTTGCTTTACAGTATGTGAAGATACTTGTCCACTCATCAATATACCTTTATGTCCATAAGGAGAAATAATTTTAATTAGAGAGATTAACCATATCTGTTGACCCAGAAGTAACTGGCATAATCAGTGGTCCAAGTCAAAAATAAAGTGGTGCTTGTTTTTTTTGTTGTTGTTGTTGCACAGCAAACAAAAGTCTTGTGTGTAACTGTCAAAGAGAAACAGAGCTGGACAGTGGTTAAAGTGGTAGAAACAGATTTTGTTCAGAAGCTATTTCAATAGACTGAAAAGAGACCTCATTATTGAATTGCACTCAATTCTGAACACAACAAAGACAGCTGGGGACTTATAGTCACTGAGCCAAACAAGATCAGGGGGTGGAAAATAAGTGAGAAGAGACATCAAAGGTAGGGGGATTGTTGCTAACCCTACTTGACAGGATTCTTATTGAAGGCAGGACAGACTGATCAGAAATCAAAGTTGAGTGATTCTCTCTAAACTGACTTAGCAGTATTCTAGGTAAAAAGGAGAAGGAAATGGCAACCCACTCCAGTATTCTTGCCTGGAGAATCCCAGGGACAGGGGAGCCTGGTGGGCCGCCATTTATGGGGTCTCACAGAGTCAGACACGACTGAAGTGACTGAGAGCAGCAGTAGCAGCTCCAAAGGGGCTCTGAAGATGCCCTGCCCTCTACTGTGGGGTCCAAGGTTGAGGTCTAGTCTAAAAAGAGGGCTAGGAGCCTAATCAGAGTTTGGTCATGGAGAATGTCTTTGTTAGTATACAGGTTGTCAGTAATGTGGATCGTATCCATATTGGATAAATGATCAATTAATCAAACAAATCTGAACATTAGTAGAATGAAGAGCAAGAATTTGATTTGACCTGTTTCAAGAATAAATAGTTTTAAGCTATTTTAGAACAGATTAAAGGATGTCATCTTTCATTTTTAAAAAATCCTTTTTGCATGCTCATGATTTGTAAGAAATATTCCAAACTTGTCACTTTGATGTATAAAATCCATTAAGATCTTTGCCGTGAGTATCTTCCACTCTCATTTCCTACCTCACCTCAACATTTGAATTGTAGGCAAACCAGACTATACACGATCTTTTTCCTTTATCTGATTTTTCTTAATTCAAGACTTTGCTCAAGATGTTCCTTCTCTTGCATGGCCTTGTCAATTTGGTAAACTCTTACATTATCTTTGAAGACTCACCTCAATGTCACCTGTTCCATAAGGCTGTCTCTTGCCTTCCTAGTCAAGTTTAAGTGGACCTTCCTTATTACTCCCTTAGGATCCTATCCATACATGTTACAGCATTTGCAATATCATACTGCAATTACTAGTTTACATGCTTACCTGTCCCCAAAGACCCTAAAGTTCGGGGAGACAGTGATGTTGTTTCACTCATAAGTGTGTACCCACGCCCACCTCAATGCCTGCCACCAAGTAGGTGAGCAATACATGTTGCTGAGTGAATGAATGAACAAGTATTTGATAGCTGGATGACTTTCCTGACATCTGGCAGTCAGTAAAAATAATTGTTGAAATAAACTAAAAGTCTCTGTTTTTTCCATGTCACAAGGAACAGACTTCTGTAATTGTTATGCATAGACAGCTCCAGAAAACACTAGGATTGCAGAGGAAAATTGGCACAGTGCCAAGTATTAATCCCTTGAGTTTTAATCCATTAATCCCTTGAATCCATTGAGTTTTTGAAAGGCATTTTTATGGCCAAACAAGCTTCTTCAAGCCTTTTCTATACATACTTAAAAGTTCCTATAACTCAGAATTTTATCTCATCAACCACCTAAACCATTGTGTGGTAGGGGCACTGGGATAAGAGGATATACAAACAAGACTGGGCTAAGCTTTTGTGTTGGCTTTTTTTTTTAACAGAGACCACAACAAAAAACATTGATTTTCAATAAACTGTCCACAATTACAGTTCCTATTCTTCCCCCACCAACTCAGCCAGCTGACTAATTGACAGGGTAGTATCTGCTATCCCAGATTGAAAGGCAGAACTGAAAGATGAAGGAGAATATTCTTAGATAAATAGTAGGTATGAATAGGAAAAACACCTGAATCCATATAAACTTTGGTCACAGACAAATCAATATTGCATGTATAATTATAGATGTAAAATTTTATGTGTGAAATTTTACTCCAGATAAGAATTTTGGGAAACAACTATTTTACATGTTTAAGAAATTAAAGATATTACAGATTCTATAATAATGAAGATGAAATCTGAAAGCTAGAAACAGATATAGCTGGGAAAGCTAGAGAGGAAAGAAGAGAATGAGAAGGAGGGAGTGGAGAAAGATGGGGGAGAGAGAACCTATTTTAAAATAGATTTGGAAACAGTTGTAAAATGGATTTAGGAGCAATAGAGATCAGAAACATTAAAGACAATTAGAGGAAGAAAGGCTTGAGAAAAAGGTATGGGGATTCAAAGCTTTTTTTATTCTGTACTGCCATTTTAATAGGATTTTAGGAAGGAGGAAAGGTAAAAGCTATGGTTAAAGAACCACTTTTAACAAGAAGTCCTTGTCTTCACTTTAGAGGAAGCAAATAAGACTGTTGAAAGAGAAAAATAGGGCATGAGTCATTAGGTCGTGCTAATGAGCCCTAAAAACACTGAATGTCCATTACTGAAAAGGAGTATTTCTAATCTAGACTACAGACAACTTTTCTATTTTATGTGAAACCCTTGGCTGGATAGTGTATGGCTCAGAAACTACTTGTGAGTGAATCTTAAGCATTAGCTTATTGAACTTGTCTCATAGATGTGCCTTCAGCTGCTTAAAATCTGATGCCATTCTGATACACGATACTTTGTATGTGACCTCTTTTTTCATTAAGAAGGTTTTAGTATCTTCTCTTTCTTGTCAATATCCTGAAATTTTATAGCGATGTTTTTTTGCTTGAGACTTCTTTCAGCTACTGTCCCGTGTACTTGGTAGCCCTTTTGACACGGACTTTCATGTCTTTTAGTTCATGGAAATGCTCTTGAATTAATTCCTTGATAATTTATTTCCTCCATTTTCTCTCTTTTCTTTTTCTGAAACTTTTATTGGTCAGATTGGGGGGGGCACTCTTTTTTTGTTTTCTAAACAGAAGAGAATTTAGAGAGTTTGTATACCCTCTATTCTTGTTTTATGAATATAATATTCTTTCAGATCTTTGAATGTATTAATTATCATTTAACAAATGTACCTTTTGGTCTCTGCATTGTCTTTGTTTCCTCTTGAGTTCTGTTTTTTCTTTCAGTTTGCATCATTCCTGTTAGAAGCTTTTTAAAGTGTCTGACAGTCATTGGCTATCTATTCATATTTAAAGACAGCATAGGACTGTTGTAGTTCACTGGCATTTTCAATTGGATGAACCAGGAAGTGCAAATCTATTTCATTGGAAGAACACAAAATGTCTATATCCAGATGTTTTCTCGTGGTCAGGTGCTTTCCTCGTAAATGAACCCCTAGTCTCCTTTGAGAATGTGGGAAAGGGGCATAATTTGGTCTGTCACAAACCTGGAAGTTGAGAAGTCAAAAATGATTGGGAGGGTCTTACTGTTTGTTTCCATTGCCGTGCACCAGTTATTATGTGTGCTTGGTCCTCATATCAAATCCCTCTAGTTTATCTTCATTCACATAATTAGCTTTCAATCTTCTGCTGAGGTAGAAGGCCAGGCAGTCAACCATAAAAGGTCAAAGAGAGAATATGGACACTTAATTGCTTCTTTTGTGGGTTTTTTTTTTTTTTCTTTTCAAGGCCATATGCTACATTACTAAAGAATACACAGTTTTAGAGCCTTTCTGGAGTTTGAGGGTATGAGTCAGTTTTCTTTTGGGACTCCCCCCATTTCTGGATTTGGTTGCAGTTTTCTTTTCCAATTAGCAAAATCAGTTACATTTGTTTTCCAGCCCCCTTGTATTACTTGTTACTTCCAATCATTTTTTCTTTCTCCTTGTGAATTTTATCTCCTTTCTGTAATTAGGGGAGAGGCATAGAAGAGACAAAAACTCGGTGCATTTAGACAATCTGCCATTAAAGTCCTAATTAATGCTTGCTCCCAACTCTGAAAAACTTCAAACATAAAAGTTGAAAAAACAAAAAAAACAAAACAAAAAAAAAAAGTTGAAAAAACAGTACAGTTAACACCCATCTACCCTTAACTCTTCAAGAAAATTAGAGATACCAAGGGAACATTTCATGCAAAGATGGGTTCGACAAAGGACAGAAATGGTATGGACCTAGCAGAGCAGAAGATATTAAGAAGAGGTGGCAAGAATACACAGAAGAACTGTACAAAAAAGATCTTCACGACCCAGATAATCACTATGGTGTGATCACTCACCTAGAGCCAGACATCCTGGAATGTGAAGTCAAATGGGCCTTAGAAAGCATTACTACGAACAAAGCTAGTGGAGGTGATGAAATTCCAATTGAGCTGTTTCAAATCCTAAAAGATGATGCTGTGAAAGTGCTGCACACAATATGCCAGCAAATTTGGAAAACTCAGCAGTGGCCACAGGACTGGAAAAGGTCAGTTTTCATTCCAATCCCAAAGAAAGGCAATGCCAAAGAATGCTCAAACTACTGCACAATTGCACTCATCTCACATGCTAGCAAAGTAATGCTGAAAATTCTCCAAGCCAGGCTTCAGCAATACATGAACCGTGAACGTCCAGATGTTTAAGCTGGTTTTAGAAAAGGTAGAGGAAAAAATAAAAGAAAAGGCAGAGGAACCAGAGATCAAATTGCCAACATCCACTGGATCATTGAAAAAGCGAGAGAGTTCCAGAAAAACATCTATTTCTGCTTTATTGACTATGCCAAAGCCTTTGACTGTGTGGATCACAATAAACTGTGGAAAATTCTGAAATAGATGGGCATACAGACCACCTGACCTGCCTCTTGAGAAACCTGTATGCAGGTCAGGAAGCAACAGTTAGAACTGGACATGGAACAACAGACTGGTTCCAAATAGGAAAAGGAGTACGTCAAGGCTGTATATTGTCACCCTGCTTATTTAACTTATATGCAGAGTAAATCATGAGAAACGCTGGGCTGGAGGAAGCACAAGCTGGAATCAAGATTGCCGGGAGAAATATCAATAACCTCAGATATGCAGATGACACCACCCTTATGGCAGAAAGTGAAGAGGAACTAAAAAGCCTCTTGATGAAAGTGAAAGAGGAGAGTGAAAAAGTTGGCTTAAAGCTCAACATTCAGAAAACTAAGATCTTGGCATCTGGTCCCATCACTTCATGGGAAATAGATGGGGAAACAGTAGAAACAGTGTCAGTCTTTATTTTTGGGGGCTCCAAAATCACAACAGATGGTGATTTCATATTAAAAGACACTTACTCCTTGGAAGGAAAGTTATGACCAACCTAGAGAGCATATTAAAAAGTAGAGATATTACTTTGCCAACAAAGGTCCGTCTAGTCAAGGCTATGGTTTTTCCAGTGGCCATGTATGGATGTGAGAGCTGGACTGTGAAGAAAGCTGAGCGCTGAAAAATTGATGCTTTTGAACTGTGGTTGTTGGAGAAGACTCTTGAGAGTCCCTTGGACTGCAAGGAGATCCAACCAGTCCATCCTAAAGGAGATCAGTCTTGGGTGTTCATTGGAAGGACTGATGCTGAAGCTGAAACTCCAGTACTTTGGCCACCTCATGCAAAGAGTTGACTCATTGGAAAAGACCCTGATGCTGGGAGGGATTGGGGGCAGGAGGAGAAGGGGACAACAGAGGATGAGATGGCTGGATGGCATCACCGACTCGATGGACATGAGTTTGAGTAAACTCCGGGAGTTTGTGGTGGACAGGGAGGCCTGGCGTGCTGCGATTCCTGGGGTCGCAAAGAGTCGGATATGACTGAGCGACTGAACTGACTAACCTTTAACTCAGATTTTCCATTTAATAGCCTTTTGCCTCTGCTTTCTCTCTCTCTCTCTCTCTGTTTTCTTCTCTTCTTTATAATAAGGTGACTCTTTTGGCATTTCAATGGAAAACCCAAAATGTTTACCAAGTTCCTCTAACTTGTCATGGCTTAAACTCCAAACTTTGCCTCCTAAGAAGATGCTGAAATATCTGCTTAGCTCTTTTAGCCTACCCTGTTCTGCTTTCTGCTGGGTTTCTTGGACTGTTGCCTTATGCCTGCACAGCTGAGGAGCCAGTCAAGAATTTTACACAGATCTTGAGACTCCTTCCTTTGGCTACCTCTTTGCTAGGATCTCTCCTCATTAATTTCCAGTCACTCCAACAACCCCAAACTCTGACTGAGTCTTCGGCCCAGTGAGCCTGTTGCTCTCTGCTGGAGCTCTATTTCCAACACTGAATTAGGGGAACTCTTAGGTGAGAAGTCAGGAAATGTAAGTCAAGACAGTGTTTCCCTTCTTGTGAGGCTCATGGTGGTGGCGTTCAGTCGCTAAATCCTGTCTGACTCTTTGCGACCCCATGGACTGCAGCACACCAGGCTTCCCTTTCCTTCACTATCTCCTGGAGTTTGCTCAGATTCATGTCCATTGAGTCCATGATGCTAACTAATCATCTCATCCTCTGCCTCCCCCTTCTCCTTTTGCCTCATATCAAAAGAAGATACATCTGCCTGCATTTGGTCACTCTTGTGTCCAGAGTTTATAAGCATCATTAGAAGGAGATCTGTCTGATGCAGCCTATTCTACCACCAATGGAAATGGAACCTCTCACTGGCTCATCTTGTTTGGAATTTTGCATTTATGTTCATGAATGACATTGGCCTATAATTTTCTTGAATCATCCTTGTTAAATTTTGGAGTCAAATTTATTCTGGCCTTATCGAACATATGGGGAAGTGTTACCTCTTTTTTTTTTTTTAATCTGGAAAAGTTTCTACTATGTTGATGTTATTTCTTCTTTAAATTTGGATAGAATTAATTCATTAAGACATTTGGGCTTAGATTTCTGTCTTTGGAAAATTTTCAAATTACAGATCAATTTGCTTACTTCTTATAAAACTATTCAAATTTCTCTGTATCTTCATAGATCAGTTTTATGAGGTTTCTGCTCTCTCTGTGTTCTCTCTGGCTAAATTTTGGGCAATTTGAGCATAAAAAAATAATGATCTACTTTTACTCATCCTTGAAAGTAAGTTGCAGATACCATGATCTATGCTCCAAAATACATACATAGCCTTAAGTATCTAAAGAATAATATATCCTACTGTGCTTTGCTAAGTCACTTTAGTCATGTCTGATTCTTTGTGACCCCTGTGGACCATAACCCTCCAGGGTCTTCTGTCCATGGGATTCTCCAGGCAAAAATACTGGAGTGGATTGCCATTTCCTACGCCAGGGGATCTTCCTGACCCAGGCATCAAACCCACGTCTCTTGCATCTCCTGCATTGGCAGGCGGGTTCTTTACCTGGTGCCACCTGGGCACTGGTAAATCCTATTATGTAAGTAAAGTATCATTTTCATATCTAAAAAGTGACAGTAATCCATAACATCATCTAATATCTAGTTCATATTCAGCTGACCCCAAATGACATAGAAAGCATATATGTAAAATTATCAATTCCTACTAATATTTCCCATTAAAATTTAACATCTTAAACATTTTATTATATTTGCTTATATAATATTTTTTGTTTCTTTTTTTCTTAAAATGGAAATCTTGATATCTCCATATTCCCTTTATCCCACATGATACATAAAATTGCTTCATAATTACAATACTAATATTACTACTAAAAATTGTAATTTAGTTTTTCAGTCGTATCTGATTCTTTGTGACCCCATGAACTGCAGCAGCATGTCAGGCTTCCTTGTCCTTTACTATTTCCTGGAGCTTGCTCAAACTCATGTCCATTGAGTCGATGATGCCATCCAGCCATCTCATCATCCTCTGTCATCCCCTTGTCCTCCTGCCTTCAATTTTTCCCAGCATGGGGTCTTTTCCAAGTGTCAGCTCTTCACATCATAAATAGCTCGTTTCTTTTCAGCTCATTTTTACCTCAGAATAGATGTTACTAGAGATATAAAGCCACAGTTCAATATCAAAAGTCATTTGAAAAAATCTTATTTCCCTGTGTTATATCATCAACTTAATATAGAGTTAGATTTATTTCTTTAACTTTATAATCAATTATAAATGTTATCTTTTTAGATAGTTGTTATTTAATTTTATTTTTTGAATATATAGAGCATTCACATTATTCAGAATACTATATGAAAATATATACTTAGATAAAGGTAAATTATATGAAAAGGTATATTTAAACAAGGATATACTTAGATAATAGCTCCTAACTTTATCTCCTCCACTCTATTCCCACATACTGTGTAATCATATGAAACAACCACTCAATTTAAATAATCACTTGCGTTAGTTTATGATTTATCCTCCTTATGTTTCTTTTTATAAAAGAAGGCATATATTTATGTTCTTATTCCACCCTCTTTCTTATATAAAAAGAAACATTCTCCATGTACATTCTTTTGTACTTTTTTTCCTACATAATTATGGAAATTAAGATGGAAATTGTTCCATTTTAGAAATTACTCATAGTAACTCCATTACTCATATAAATCTTTCTAATTATTTTTATAACTGCATAGTATTCCATTAGGTGGATGTAGTTCATTTAACCATGCTCCTCCTAACAGTAGTTTGCTTTCTTTCATATTTCAATAATTTTACTATTATAAAATGCTTTAATAAATAATCTTGTGTATATGTTGTATAATATTTGTGGAGGTGTATCTGGGGGGTAAATTCTACAACTGGGATTACTCAAAGGATAAATGCATAAATATTTCTTTAGTCTTCTCCACAGGGAGCTAATCAGTTTTGAAAAAAAAATAATCAAAGCTTCATACCTATCTTTATTTAATTTTGATTGTCTCTTTATAAATAGTTGAAACATATTTGCATACACTCTTCACAAACATTTACTGAAAATGACTTACAGACCTAAAAGTAAAACACGAAGCTGTAAAACTTCTAGAAGATAGCCTTGGAGCAAACTGAAATTATCTTGGGTGTGAAGATGACTTTTTAGATATAACAACAAATGCAGAATTCATGAAAGGAATAACTGATAAGCTGGAGTTGAGTAAAACTGAAAGTTTCTGCTCTGCAAAAGACAATATCAAGAGAATGTGAAGACAGACCACCAGTTGAGAGTAAGGATTTGCAAAAGACATGTGATAAAGGACTGTTACCCAAAGTTACAAAGAACTCTTGAAATTCAATAAGAAAGCAAGCAATCTGATTAAAAATATGCCAAACACCTTAATAGGTGCCTCATCAAAAAATAAATATGTTGGCAAATAGGCATATGAAAAGATGCTCTACATAATATCATCAGGGAAGTACAGAATAAAACAATGCACTATCACTATACACCTATTAGAATAGCTGAAATCTGGAACACTGATAATACCAAAGAAGATGTGAGCAATAGGAACTTTTATTTGTTGCTGGTGAGAATGCAAAATGATGCACTCACTTTGTTGTGTGTATATGTGTGTGTGTGTGTGTGTGTGTATTTGATTGCGCTGTGTGGTTTGTGGGATCTGTGTTCCCTGACTAGGTATCAAAACCAAGGCCCTGGCAGTGAGAGAGTGCCAAGTCCAAACCACTGGACCACCAAAAAATTCCCATGCACTGACACTGGAGGACAGTTTGGTGATTTCTTATAAAACTTAAACATACTCTTATTAAATGAGTAAATCATACACAATTGCACTCCTTGGTATTTCCCCAAAGAAGTTGAAAAGCTATGCCTGCACAAAAACCTACCCAGCAGATGTTTGTCACAGTTTCATTCGCAATTGCCAAAACTTGGAAGCAACTTTTAATAAGATGTCCTTCAGGAGGTGAATGGATAAATGAACTATGATATATCTAGATGATAAAATATTATTCAGTGCTGAAAAGAAATGAGCTATCAAACCATAAGCGGCCATGGAGGAACCTTAAATGTGTACTACTAATTGAAAGAAACCTGTCTAAAAAGGCTACATGCTGTATGACTCCAACTATATAATGTTCTGAGAGAAGCAAAACTATGAAGACAGTAAAAAAGATCAGTGGTTGGCAAGGGTTGAGGGGAATGAAAAGGCAGAGCATAGTGTATTTTTACAGGAGTGAAAATACTCTGTATGATCCTGTAAAGATGGATCCATGTTATTATACATTTGGCCCAACCTGTAGGATATAAACAGCAAGAATGGACTGTAAGGTGAAGTATGGACTGTGGATGATTATGATGTGTCAGTGTAGGTTAATCAGTTGTAACAGATGTACCACTTTGTTGGAAGATACTGATAATGGGCGGAAAGATGGGCTATGCATGTGTGGAGGCAATGGAGTAGATGAAATATCCACCCAGTCCCCAGTTTTCTGTGAACATTACATGGGCTTCTTGAGAACTAGAGTTTTGTTTTGTTTTACTGTTTAGCCCATTTTTCCTTTACTGTACTGATATCCACCTATACACAGCCTTTCTTGTAATTTCTCAATAATCTTAAAACCTTGCATGGCTCTATTTCTCAGGCCCTATAGTTAGCAAACTGCATTTTATACTTCAGAGTTGTCTCTCGTTAGACCACCCATGTTTACATGTTGGCCACTTGTTCTTTCAGTGTACGCCTCTGTGTAAAATCAGCTCAATAAATAGTATTCACCAGAGGCAGGGAATTTTCTTCTGTTGTGATTTGGGAACTGTTTTCTTTCTTCCTTAAAAGAGAAAAGCATCTTAACAAGATAATTGATCTTTGGTGAAAAAACCTATCCCATAAGTGTTCTCTAAGTTTTTTTACCCAGTCTCTTCAGTCCTCTAATCTTTCAGTTTCAGTTCAGTCGCTCAGTCATGTCCGATTCTTTGCGCCCCTGTAGACTGCAGCACGCCAGGCATCCCTGTCCATCACGAACTCCCAGAGTTTACTCAGACTTATATCCATTGAGTCGGTGATGCCATCCAACCATCTCATCCTCTGTCATCCCCTTCTCCTCCTGCCTTCAATCTTTTCCAGCATCAGGGACTTTTCAAATGAGTCAGTTCTTCACATCAGGTGGCTAAAGTATTGGAGTTTCAGCTTCAGCATCAGTCCTTCCAATGAATATTCAGGACTGATTTCCTTTAGGATGGACTGGTTGGATCTCCTTGCAGTCCAAGGGACTCTCAAGAGTCTTCTCCAACACCACAGTTCAAAAGCATCAATTCTTCAGCACTCAGCTTTCTTTATAGTCCAACTCTCACATCCATACACGACTACTGAAAAAACCATAGCTTTGATTAGACAGACCTTTGTTGGCAAAGTAATGTCTCTGCTTTTTAATAAGCTGTCCAGGCTGGTCGTAACTTTTCTTCCATGCAGTAAGCGTCTTTTAATTTCATGGCTGCAGTCACCATCTGCAGTGATTTTGGAGCCCAAAAAAATAAAGTCTGCCACTGTTTCCACTGTTTCCCCATCTATTTCCCATGAAGTGATGGGACCAGATGCCAAGATCTTAGTTTTCTGAATGTTGAGCTTTAAGCTAACTTTTTCACTCTCCTCTTTCACTGCATCAAGATGCTTTTTAGTTCTTCACTTTCTGCCATAAGGGTGGTGTCATCTGCATATCTGAGGTTATTGATATTTCTCCGGGCAACCTTGATTCCAGCTTGTGGTTCCTCCAGCCCAGAGTTTCTCATGATGTACACTGCATATAAGTTAAACAAGCAAGGTGACAATATATAGCCTTGACGTACTTCTTTCCCGATTTGGAACCAGTCTGTTGTTCCATGTCCAGTTCTAACTGTTGCTTCCTCACCTGCATACAGATTTCTCAAGAGACCCAGAACCCACTGGAGTGGGTTGCCATTTCCTTCTCCAGAGTATCTTCCTCACCCAGGAATTTAACCTAGATTTCTGGCATTGCAGGCAGGTTCTTTACGAACTGAGCTAGGCAGGAACACCCTCTAATCTTTAAGTTACAAAAGTAAAGATTTTCTTTTCTTCTCACCTTTGAATTTTAGGTGTCCTTTCATCCTGGGTGCATGTACTTCAAATTCTTTGAATTTGTAAGCTGAAAAATTAAGTAATGAGTTGGTGACTCTCTACCTTTCTTTATGTTAACGATGAAAGAAATGTTAAATCTGTCGCTCGAGGACACAGACTTTTTTATCAATTCAAGAAAATCATATTAGGTTAGTGTCTTAGTTTCATAATTGTGATTTATTTAATTTTTCCTCACATCTTGTTTGGCACCCAGTTGTACATAGATTAGATTAAATGTGTGATAGATCTCAGGTTTTATTTTTAGCTTGCTGTGTATGGTTAATGTCCATTCTAGTGGTGCCATCCATTCTCATTGGTTAGTATCCATTCCATTACAGTTGTAAAATATTTTTAATGTCTCCCTAGTGTGGTATCTTTATACTATTCAGTGGGCCATTGTCAGTCCCTGATGAAATTTGCATTTATCTCTGGCTAATTTAGAAATATTAGAACATTACAATTAGTTCCTAATAAAGATATGTGTTTTCAATTTACAAAACTATTCATAGCCTGTGGTGTGCCTAAGTTTTGGTTACAAAATTTTTTTTCCTTTATGAAGAAATGATAATGTTTGGGTTTTCTTAACATTCTTACTTGGCTTTCTAGAAAGATGACAGCACTATATTGGTCCTCAAAATTTTAAAAAGGAGGAAAAAAACAGTTGATGAAATTCAAAAGTCTGGGAACACTAAACCTTTGCCATTGTTTTCTAAGTTAATGTCTAGACCTGTTAGCTGTCCTTTATGCCATTTCTCTAGGATTGAGATTTGAAGTTTAAATTTATCTTTTGAGTTATTGACTTTTTTTGCCTTCTTCTTTGCTATTTCCAGTAATTTTTATAATTCTTCATTTTTTAGCTTTCATTTAAACAGTTCAGTTCTTTTATACTTTCCTAGTTGATGTTGCCTACTTCATATTTCTCTGGCCACAAAGGCCAAGGGGGTATGTCAGCAGTAATGAACAGGATCTAGGAATAAACTAGATTTGGGGGCTCGGGTCTTTAACAACTACTACATATTTCCCACACTGTAAATTCTCCTTTTATTGTTTCTAGAAGTCTACATGAGCATCTCACATATGTGCATTAAGTCTGTTAGGTCTGCTGATTGCATGTATCTGGGTAGCTTCCATTCTTAATGAAAGTGCTTTGTCATCATCAGTGGCACCAACACTCACTCTTGTGGATATGATGTCTGGCCAGTGATGTTACCTTCTCTTACTCCCTTAGATAAGGGCAGTAAGTACTGGAAAGAATGAAGCAATATTTTGTTATCTGTTGATAGTAACTGTGTATTTATAACACTTTTATTTATTTTTCATTTATTTTTATTAGTTGGAGGCTAATTACTTTACAATATTGTAGTGGTTTTGTCATACATTGACATGAATCAGCCATGGATTTACATGTATTCCCCATCCCGATCCCCCCTCCCACCTCCCTCTCCACCCGATTCCTCTGGGTCAAAAATTTTAATTTTAATATGGAGAATATGCCAGTTTCAAAACAAAAGAAATCAGTAATATTTTAATATATTAATAATAATAATAAATGGAGAGACTAAACAGGCTTGACTTCCAATTCTGTCATAGAATGTAAGAGATCATTTGAACAGAGTAGAACTCTAAAAACCATATAATCAATCAGTATCATAAAAACCTGAAAAAAGAGCCCTTATTAAATGACAGTTTGATAGCTGGATTATAATTTAAGAAACTAATAATTTAAATCCAACACACACTAAATATATATCTCTCATGAAAATCAATTTTGGAAGAGTAAGTGGATAAACATTTAATAATGTCAGATCACAGAATGGCCAGATAGAAAGTTTTTAGATATTTGTATGTGCAGATTCTTTTAAGGATATAAGTCATAAAAAAACAGTATCAAGACATCACCTTTTAGGGGAACCTTGTCTGACTTTTCTATATCTGGCCCCCACTTTTCCTCTTCCCTGTGATTCTTACATGTCTTCTCTCATACAGGATTCTGAGCTTCCAGAGAACTGATATAAAACACACCAAACATATATAACTAGAAATGTAAAATAAACATTAACATTTAAATCAGCTGCACTGACCCAATGGACATGAGTTTGAGTAAACTCCGGGAGCTGGTGATGGACAGGGAGGCCTGATATGCTGCAGTCCATGGGGTCTCAAAGAGTCAGACATGACTGAGCGACTGAAATGAAATGAACTGAACTGATACCATATTTTTATTTGTAAGAAAAAGATACACATATGTTTCTGTGTGTAAATATGCTTTTGCTATTTATATGCTTAGGGAAAAAAAGGGGAAAAAGGGAGATACATAGATATCACAAACATATTTATCACTGGAAAGTAGGATTACTCTAGGATAGTGGTTTTTGTTTTTGTCTTAGGACTCCTTCAGACTCTTAAAAATCATTGAGGACCCCAAGGAACTTTGTTTATGTGAGTTATATCTTATCTGTTAAAGAGAAAAAATGATACTACTATGTAGCATCTTTGTAAAGAATATGTGTAAGGTGCTTAGAAGAAAAGTAAGCATACCTCAGGCAATTAATAAATGATAGATGTTAATTATATAGATGTTATTATCAGTTCAGTTCAGTTCAGTTGCTCAGTCATACCCGACTCTGCGACCCCATGAACTACAGCACTCCAGGCCTTCCTGTCCATCTCCAACTCCCAGAGCCTACCCAGACTCATGTCCATTGAGTCGGTGATGCCATCCAACCATCTCATTCACTTATTATGGTGATGGCTAAATGAAAGATAAAGACCAATACAGTATACTAACGCATATATATGGAATTTAGAAAGATGGTAATGATAACCCTATATGCAAAACAGAAAAAGAGAAACAGATATACAAAACAGACTTTTGGACTCTGTGGGAGAAGGCGAGGGTGGGATGTTTTGAGAGAACAGCATCGAAACATGTATATTATCAAGGGTGAAACAGATCACCAGCCCAGGCTGGATGCATGAGACAAGTGCTCGGGCCTGGTGCACTGGGAAGACCCAGGGATCGGGTAGAGAGGGAGGTGGGAGGGGGGATCGGGATGGGGAATACATGTAAATCCATGGCTAATTCATGAAAAAAAAAAAAAAAAACCACTACAATATTGTAAAGTAATTAGCCTCCAACTAATAAAAATAAATGGAAAAAAAATTTTTAAAAAGCCAGGATGAAACGTTCTGAATTTAAATCCAGTGTTCTTTTCACTGAAGCCACAATATGGCATAGAGGCTGTAGACAGGAATTCAAGGGCTTCGTATCCCCTTTTGGAAAACTGAGTTTTGAGGCAGACATAGCCCCATTTCTGGGTGGCAGAAATGCTCAAGCCAGTCTCAGACACTGATAGGTCTTAGGGCGCTGATGCTTTCAAACAAAACAGAGGAGAAAGGCTTCCCAGACCTCTGAAGAAAAAGGAGATCTGGCAAAGCATGAGTAGTGAAATGAAGCCCAGGCAATCAATTAATCAACTCAGGGCCCTGGTCTGTGAAGGTCACAGAAGAGTTTACATGCAGGGCAGGATTGGGGATAGCCTAAAGAAGGTATTGGGGCTGGGAGCCTAAGAAGTGAAGGTTGATACGATGATGTTGAAAAGTGAAGTGGACTGGTCAGAGTACAAACATGTACTGGGGCCATGACAGAGGCAGCAGTGCTCTCCCCAAATTTCACCTGTTCTCCCACATTTTTAATATTTGTGGTTAAGTGGGGTCAACAAGACTGGTTTGGACAGTGGACACAATAAAAAAGGATAAAGAATTTAATATATACATTGTGAAATGACAGTTAAGGGGCTTGAAGGATATTTATTTGATAAAAGTCCCAAAGAATCTAATGGAGGAAATGAAAAGTATCAGAGGAGACAAAAATGGACAATTTCAGAGTCAAATAAAAGTAAGTCTTTAGACTGAAGTACACTCCCAGAACCAAACAGGATTCAGATTATGTGCCACACATAGACATTTCACAGTGAATCTGCAGAAAATCAAAGATAAAAGAAAGTATTTAATACTGTTAGAGAAAAATATAGAGATTACACATAGAGCAGCAATTATCTTGATAGCAGGCAGCATAAGATTGTGTGGTACTGGCATAGGATAAATATATACATCAACAGAATAGAATTGAAAGTCCAGAAATAAAGCTATGCATATATAGTTAATTGATGATCAAGAAGGGTAGCAAGACTATTCAGTAGGGAAGAAAATAGTCTTTTCAAAAAATAATGCTTGGACAACCAGATTGCCACACACAAAGGAATGAATTGGGACCCCTACCTATGTCATGTACAAGAAATTATAAGACCTGCATGTAAGAACCAAACTATAAAACTCTTAGAAGAAAATGTAACAATAAATCTCTGACCTTGGATTAGGCAATGTTTTCTTAGATGTGACACCTAAAGCACAAGCAACCAAAGACAAAATAAATAGACTGGATTTCATCACAATAAAGAACTTATGCGTTTCAAAAGGCACAGTGAGAAACTGAGGAGACAAACCAAAGAGTAGGAGAAAATATTTGCAAATTGTGTCTGATAAACGTCTGGTATCTCGGACATATGCAGATGAATGAGAACAGTGTTGACATTAGATTTCTCATCAGCATCACTGAATGCAAATAGGCATCATCTTAATTAAGAATATGTTTGAGGAATTCCCTTTGAAAACAGGAGCAGAAGAAATGTTCTGTGTTCTCATAAAGAAGAAAATTCATTGCAAATCAGTCTATTGATTCAGTGAAATTTCAATTAAAATGACTACAGAGCACTTTTACAGAACTTACAAGGCTAATTAAGGGTCAAAAATAAAAAAGCCATTTTGCAGATGAAGACAAGGGGAAAGATATGACTTACTGTTGTGAAATTACTTTATTTCAAATGATGTCTATGCAGAAAGAGGAATAAACACTTTATTTATAATTAGTTTATTTTCTAATTTATTAATCGTATGAATATGGAATTCATTTAATATTAATAACATCCCACTGAATATTTACATAGCATGTGTATAAACTGATAAATCAAACATAGCCATTAAACAAATTAAATTTCCCAAAACATTTAAATGTTGATTGCAAACTTAATCAAATACTTCTAAACCTTTAATTAGAATCTCTCTGAATATATGAGTCTCTCAGATGCTCTAAAATTTCAAAAAGCTCTCAAAATGTACATGCCGTAGAATTATTATAAAACTGATTAGATTATCACCAGAAAACCTGAGTATAAAGTGTTTAAACCAGGATTTTGAAATTATTTCTTGTTATCCTCATTATTATACCCATTTCTTACTATAGAGGCCTTCAAGTTGAAGTTCATTAATATTACTTTCATACCTTCCTAAATTTTCATTAATTTTTCATACCCCAAAGAAAAGAGGTACTCTATGAGAACAATCAGGATTATAGGATCTGGATACTTGCTCGAACATATGTTTGTCCTTTATAGTAGAGCTTTCCTTGTTATGTCAGGACATTTTTCCATTCTCCATCATGTTGATACTAATTTTTGACACTTGGAATCTTTGTCAGAATGATGTGTTCTTTAAGTTTCAGGTGACCAGCACTTGTCCATTGTCCTATTATCATGATATGTAATATAGATCTGGTGTAAGATTTTCTATTATATTTACAATTAGAGGCATCTAAGGCATAATGGCATTTGATGTTGTCCAAGGGATGAGAATAGAAAATCCACAAACAGACCCAGTACAGAAACTTAATTTTTTTCAGAGTGGCAATGATCATAGGGAAAGTGATGGGTGACTGAATATATGAAGCTGGGATACTTGGTTACCCATATTAAAAAAATGAGAGTTTTTTTCTCACAATATACATAAAATAAGTAAGTTCTTGGTGCATTAAGATGTAAATGTTAAAAACTTTAAAATTTGAGAAGAAAATATAGCAGAACAGGACACTGGGAAAGGAACGAATTTAGCACATGGCACAAATACACCTTTAGTAAATATTATTGACATATTTTACTGTGTTAAAGTTAAAAATTCTCCACAGCATAGGCAAATTTAAATTTTATTGAATAAGTTGGACTTAAAAGAAAAATAGAAATCAACCCTTTTACATCACCACCCCTTCAAATCTGCATTTTGACTTGTTCTTTCACATCCCTGATGAAATTTCAGTGAGTACCCCTAGTGTTTGGTCACCATCAGGAAATGAAATGAATCTCTGCTTATTATTGGTATTTAAAATGCCAGTTCTCTATACTGTAAAACTCTGAACTCCTATTAAATGTGATTTTTTTCCCCCATTTCCCACTTGGGCTTTGCTTTGGACATAGTACCCTGATTAGTGGTAATCAGGAAAGGAAGGATTTCCTCTTTTCCCTCTCTCTTCTTTCTCCTTTCTTGATCCTTATGTAATATTTATGTCTTCTCCAGGGTGAGAAATATAAAGTTTATAAAATTATAAAATATTAGCAAAGACTGTAAATAAATAGGCTCATATTGTTTTAGAATAGAAAGACAGAATGTAGGTAAAGGAAGAGGTCAGTATCTGATGTCTTGTACACATATTCAATGCAATTCCAGTAAAAATTCCAGCAAAATCTTTTTCAGCATTACAAAACAATTAAATACTAAAAAATTTCTGAAAAAGAAATGAGAGCAGCTTGCTTTAGCAGATATTAAAATGTGTTTTAAAGTTAAGGCAATTATGACTTCAGGCTACACTATAAAGCTACAGTCATCAAGACAGTATGGTACTGGCATAAAGACAGAAATATAGATCAATGGAACAAAATAGAAAGCCCAGAGATAAATCCATGCACGTATGGACACCTTATCTTTGACAAAGGAGGCAAGAATATACAATGGAGAAAAGGCAATCTTTTTAACAAGTAGTGCTGGGAAAACTGGTCAACTACTTGTAAAAGAATGAAACGAACACTTTCTAACACCATATACAAAAATAAACTCAAAATGCATTAAAGATCTAAACATAATACCAGAAACTATAAAACTCCTAGAGGAAAACATAGGCAAAACACTCTCCGACATAAATCACAGCAGGATCCTGTATGACCCACCTCCCAGAGTAATGGAAATAAAAGCAAAAATAAACAAATGGGACCTAATGAAACTTAAAAGCTTTTGCACAACGAAGGAAACTATAAGCAAGGTGAAAAAACAGCCTTCAGAATGGGAGAAAATAATAGCAAACGAAGCATCTGACAAAGAATTAATCTCAAAAATACAAGCAACTCCTGCAGCTCAATTCCAGAAAATAAATGACCCAATCAAAAAATGGGCCAAAGAACTAAACAGACATTTCTCCAAAGAACACATACAGATGGCTAACAAACACATTAAAAGATGCTCAACATCACTCATTATCAGAGAAATGCAAATCAAAACCACAATGAGGTACCATCTCACGCCGGTCAGAATAGCTGCTATCCAAAAATCTACAAACAATAAATGCTGGAGAAGATGTGGAGAAAAGGGAACCCTCTTATACTGTTGGTGGGGATGCAAACTAGTACAGCCACTATGGAGAACAGTGTGGAGATTCCTTAAAAAACTGGAAATAGAACTGCCATATGGCCCAGCAATCCCACTTCTGTGTATACACACCGAGGAAACCAGAATTGAGACACGTGTACCCCAATGTTCATCACAGTACTGTTTATAATAGCCAGGACATAGAAGCAACCTAGATGTCCATCAGCAGACGAATGGATAAGAAAGCCATGGTACATATACACAATGGAATATTACTCAGCCGTCAAAAAGAATACATTTGAATCAGTTCTAATGAGGTAGATGAAACTGGAGCCTATTATACAGAGTGAAATAAGCCAGAAAGAAAAACACCAATACAGTATACTAACACATATATATGGAATTTAGAAAGATGGTAATGATAACCCTATATGTGAGACAGCAAAGGAGACACAGATGTATAGAACAGTCTTTTGGACTCTGGTTGAGAAGCGAGGGTGGGATGATTTGAGAGAATAGCGTTGAAACATGTATATTATCATATGTGAAACAGATCGCCAGTCCAGGTTCAATGCATGAGACGAGGTGCTCAGGGCCGGTGCACTGGGATGACCCTGAAGGATGGGATGGGGAGGGAGGTGGGGGGGTATTCAGGATGGGGAACACATGTAAACCCGTGGCTGATTCATGTCAATGTATGGCAAAAACAACTACAATATTGTAAAGTAATTAGCCTCCAACTAAAATAAATTAAAAAAACAAACAAAATATAGAAATAAGTCCTTGTATATGGTTTTAATATTATAAGTCATTTTATGTCAACCAATATAAAGCACTCTTATCTTCTTTATATTTTGTGAAAAAGAAATAAAATTAAGGTAATTAAAAATACACACTACTGGTACAAATACAGAAAGAACAATGAAAAGAATGCAATTCTAATTTTAGAACTAAATGTATATGGGGAGTTTGTGTTTGATAAAGTAACTTTTTTAATTAGTAGGGAAAACAAAGATTAGAAGTGAAATGACAAAAATTAGCTAGCAATTAAAAAAATCTGTATTCTTCCCTCACTTACTACAACAAAATGAATTCTTGCTGAAACCATAAATACTAAACCATTGGTGAATACTTTTATAATCTTGAGTCAGGGAAGACCTTTCTAAGCTTGTCTCAGCATTGGAAAACATAATAGGATTGGTAAACTTGACTACTTAAAAAATGATACTTCTGTGTAAAAATAAACACCATAAAACACTGAAAGATAGAAAGCAGATTGGAAATTTTTGCAAAATGTTAAGACAGAATCAATATCCTCGATAGAGAGCTCTTAAAAATCAATAATGAAAACATTTAATGTTTTAATGGAAAAATGGGCAAAATACTCTTTAAGTTACCAGAAAAACACAAAAAATATATGAAAAATGTTTAGCTTTTTAATGAATCAAAGAAATGTTTGTAAAAGGTGAATAGTCTTTTCCCCTCATCAAACTGGCAAATATTAAAATTATTGACAAACTCAAATTTGCAATGTGAGGGGCACTAAGTCTTCTTCTGCAATATTGTGGAGAGTATAAAATGGTCATATCATCTTAGGAAAGGAGTGCAGCAATGTATATTGAAATGTAAAGCAATTTTTCCTATAACATAGTTCTGGGAGTTTATCCTAAGGAGATTAATGCACATTAATACTTTATTGACAATATTAAAAATATGAGACAATGTCCATTAGTAATGGACTGGTCAAGTAAATTATGATGTAGGAATTTCATATAGCTCCTAAAAGTGGACTCTATATTTATTGAGTGAAAAGATCTTTTATAGAATGAAAAATGAAGGTCTCAATGAAACAAATAGGCCACCTTACTGAATGGAATAAGATATTTGTAAACAACGTACCTGATAAAAATTTAATATCCAAAACACACAATTAACTCACAATTCGACATAAAAAAAAAACTGACTCACTTAAAAATGAAGGTTTCCAGGGGATTCCCTGGTGGTCCAGTGCTTAGGACTCAGCATTTTCACTGCTGTGGCCCAAGGTTCAATCCCTGGTTGGTGAACTAAGATCCCACAAGTCCAGCAGTGTGGGGCAAGAAAAAAAGGTTCCCCCCAAAATGAAGGTTTCAGAACACATGCTAGGTAAAATTATAATAGATTTATGTGCCTACTTATTAACAGAGAAGCTTGAAAGCATGTTCACCTTCCTAGAAAAAATAATTTAACATGATGCATGTTTCATGTTTTAAAAAATCCAATGCTACATAAATGTAAAAATAAGAGGTGAAGGTGCTTTTCCTCTCTCACAAACTCTCCATAACACCTGTCCCCAGTATAAGCAGACTTAAATGTAGTCCTAACTTTAAAATCTTAAAATCTGTATCTATCCTTATGCTAGTATGGATGGATATAGAGATATACTGGTATTTAGAAATATATATTTTCTACTTTTAAAAACATCTTATGGATATACTGTTTGCATACACAAATGTGCACATATCACAATTGTATATCTCAGTGAATTTTCACAAACTGAATACACCTGGATAACCAGTTCCAAGATAAAACAATAGCAACAGCAAAAGCCCAGGATATTACCAGCATCCCAGAAGACCCCTTGTGCCCCTTTTCCAGTCAGTACTCTGAATTGTACTGACTTCTAACAGACATGATTAGTTGAGTACTCTGTATTTTTAAACTTTTTGACGTATAGTTGATTTTCAGTGTTGTGTTAAGTTTTGCTCTACAGCAAAGTGATCATTTTCATATTCTTTTCCATTATGGTTTTTCACAGGATATTGTATAGAGTTCCCTGTACTATACAGTAGGACCTTTTTGTTTATCCATTCTGTATATAATAGTTTGCATCTACTAATACTAAGCTCCAAATCCATCCCTACCCGACACCTTCCCTTGGCAACCACAAGGATGTTGTCTATATCTGTGAGTCTGTTTCTCTTTCATAGATAAGTTCAATTGTGTCATATTTTAGAGTCTGAAAATAAATGATATCATATGATACTTGTCTTTTTCTGCCTTACTTCACTTAGTATGACCATCTGTGGGTCCATCCATACTGCTGTAAATGACATTATTTCATTCTTTTTCATGACTGAGTAGTATTCCATTGTGTTTATGTACTGTATCTTCTTTTAAAAAATTTTTTTTCAGATTCTTTTTTTTTTATTTATTTATGAGGAATGTATATTGTTAGTCACTTATACCAAAGGACACATAAAAGCAGAATCATAAAACTGACTGCACCCATCGTGGCCCCCAAGTCTACGCTTGGGCTCTTCTCCACTCTGCTCTTGGGAGTCACTACCGAGACCCCAAAAGCCAGCAAAATCCCTTCAACGTGAGTAAAGGAAATAGCTTGAAGCAGCGACTCTTTTTTAAAATTTTATTTATTTTTTAATTGAAGGATAATTGCTTTATAGAATGTTATTGTTTTCTGTTAGACATCAACATGAATCAGCCATAGATGTACATATGTCCCCTCCTTCTTGAGCCTCCCTCCCATCTCCCTCCCCATCCCACCCCTCTAGGTTGATACGAGCCCCTGTTTGAGTTCGCTGAGACATACAGCAAATGCCTATTGGCTATCTATTTTACATATGGTAATGTAAGTTTCCATTTTACTCTCTTCATACATCTCAGCCTCTCCTCCTCTCTCCCCATGTCCATAAGTCAGTTCTCTATGTCTGTTTCTCCATTGCTGCCTTGCAAATAAATTCATTGGTATCATCTTTCTAGATTCCATATATATACATTAGTATATGATATTTAGCTTCCCTGGTGGCTCAGACGGTAAAGCGTCTGCCTACAATGAGGGAGACCCAGGTATTATCTTTCTTTTTCTGACTTCACTCTGTAAAATAGGCTCTAGGTTCATTCACCTCATTAGAACTGACTCAGATGTGTTCATTTTATGGCTGAGTAATATTCCATTGTGTATACATACCACAACTTCTTTATCCATTCGTCTGTCAATGGACATCTAGGTTGCTTCCATGTTCTCGCTATTGTAAATAGTGCTGCATTGAACAATGGGGTACGTGTGTCTTTTTCAATTTTGGTTTCCTCAGACTATATGCCTCAGAGTGGGATCGCTGGGTCATATGGTGGTTTTATTCTTAGTTTTTTAAGGAATCTCCATACCGTGTTCCATAGTGGCTGTATCAATTTACATTCCCACCAACAGTGCAAGAGGTTTACCTTTTCTCCACACCCTCTCCAGCATTTATTGTTTGTAGACTTTTTGATGATAGCCATTCTGACTGGTGTGAGGTGATATCTCGTAGTTTTTATTTGCATTTCTCTAATAATGAGCAATGTTGAACATCTTTTCTTGTGTTTGTTAGTCATCTATACGTCGTCTTTGGAGAAATATCTGTTTAGGTCTTTTTCCCACTTTTTGATTGGGTAGTTTGTTTTTCTGGTATTGAGTTGTATGAGCTGCTTGTATATTTTGGAAATTAATCATTTGTCTGTTGTTTCATTTGCTATTATTTTACCCCATTCTGAGGGTTGATATGTACCTTATCTTCTTTATACATTCATTTGTCAGTGGACATTTTGTTTTTTCCATGGCTTGGCTATTGTAAACAGTGTTGCAATGAATATTTAGGTGCATGTATCTTTCCAAATTATAGTTTTCTCTGGATGTATGTCCAGGAGTGAGATTGCAGAATCATATGGTAGCTCTATTTTTAGTTTTTTGAGGAACCTCCATACTGTTTTCCATAGTGGTTACCCCAACTTATATTCCTACCAACAGTGTTGAGGGCTTCCTTTTCTCCACACCCTCTCCAGCATTTGGTATTTGTAGACTTTTTAATGATGGCCATTCTGACCAGTGTGAAGTGATACCTCATTGTAGTTTTGATTTGCATTTCTCTAGTAGTGAGCAGTGTTGAGCATCTTTTTCATGTGTCTTTTGACTGTCTACATGTCTTTGGAGAAATGTCTACTTAGGTCTTCTGCCTATTTTTCAATTGGGTTGTTTGGGGTTTGTTATTGAGTTGTATGAGCTGTTTGTATGTTTTGGAGTTTAAGCTCTGTTGGTCCAACCATTTGCAAATATTTTCTCCCAGTCCATAGGTTGCCTTTTCATTTTGTTTATGATTTCCTTTGTTGCACAAAAACATGCAAGTTTGATTAGGTTCCACTTGTTTATTTTTGCTTGTGTTTCTATTGCCTTAGGTGACTGACCTAAGAAAACATTGGTACAGTTTTTGTCAGAGATTGTTTTTGCCTGTGTTCTCTTCTAGGCATTTTATGGTATCATGCCTTATATTTAAGTCTTTAAGCCATTTTTTAGTTTATTTCTGTATATGGAGTGAGGGTGTGTTCTAACTTCATTACATGTGAGGATACAACTTTCCCAACACCACTTGCTGAAGAGACTTTTTTCCACTGTATATTCTTATCTCCTTTGTCAAAGATTAATTGACTGTAGGTATGTGGGTTTATTTCTGGGCTCTCTGTCTGTTCCATTGATCCCTATCACTGTTTTTGTGTAAATACCAGGATATTTTGATTACTGTAGCTTTATAGTATTGTCTGAAGTATGTCTCCTATTTTGTTCTTTTTCCCCAAGATTGCTTTGGCAATTCTCTGGTTTCACATAAATTTTAGGATTATTTGTTCTAGTTCTGTGAAAAATGTCATGGATAATTAGATAAGGGTTGCATTAAGTCTGTAGATTGCTTTGAATAGTATAGCTATTTTAACAATATTAATTCTTCAAATCCAAGTGCATGAGATATCTATTTCTTTGAATCATCTTCAGTTTTCTTTATTAATATTCTATGGTTCTCAGCATATAAGGTCTTTGACCTTCTTGGACATGTTTATTCTTAAGTGTTTTTTAAATGTGATTTTAAAATGTATTTTTTTGCATTCCTTTTCTGATATTTCATTGTTAGTGTAAAGAAATGCAACTGATTTCTGTACATAAATCTTGTATCCTGCTGCTTTGCTGAATTCATCTATCAGTTCTAGAAGTTTTTGTGTGAAGTCTTTAGGTTTTTGTATATATAGTGTCATGCCATATGCATATAATGACAATTGTACTTCCTCCCTTCCAATTTGGATAACTCTTATTTCTTTTTCTTCTTTGATTGCTGTGGCTAAGACTTCCAGTACTATGTTGAAGAGAAATGTTGAGAGTTGGCATCCTTGTCTTATTCCAGATTTTAGTTGGAGGGATTTCAGTTTTTTACCATTGAGTATTACATTGCCTGTGGATTTGTCATAAATAACATTTATTATGTCATGATTCATCCCTCTGTACCCACTTGGCAAGAATTTTTATCTTGATTGGATGTTGAATTTTATAAAATTCTTTTTCTACATCTATTATGATGATCATGTAATTTTTGTCTTTTATTTTGTTGATGTGTATCATATTGATTGCTTTGTGTGTGTTGAACCATCCTTGTGACCCTGGAATGAATCCAACTTGATTGTGGTACATGACCTTTTTGATGTGTTGTTGGATTTGATTTACTATTATTTTGTTGAGAATTTTTGCATATATATTCATCAAAGATATTGGCCTATAATTTTCTTTTCTGGTAGTGTCTTTGTCTGGTTTTGGTATCAGGGTGATGGGGACTTTATAGGATGACTTTAGGAGTGTTCCCTCCCATTCAGGCTTTTGGAAGAGTTTGAGAAAGCAGTATAAGTTCTTGTATGTTTGGTAGCATTTATGTGTGAAGCCATCTGGGTCCTGGACTCTTGTTTGTAAAGAGCTTTTTTTGTAATCCATTCTATTTCACTTCTAGTGATCCACCTCTTCAAATTACCTGTTTCTTCTTTTCTATTAAAAAAGCATCTTTATTTCTTTAATTATTTTTGGCCATGCTGGGTCTTAGTTGCAGCCAGTGTGGACTACTCTCTAGTTATAGTGTGCAGGCTTCTCTTATTATGAGCACAGTCTCTAGAGCACATGGACTGTAGTAGTTGCAGCATGTGGGTTTCAGTAGTTGCGGTTCCTGGGCTCTAGAGCACAGGTTCAATAGTTGTGGTGCACAGGCTTCATTGCTCAGCGGCATGTGAGATATTCCCAGAACAGGGAACCTGTGTCTCCTGCATTGGCAGGTGAATTCTTTACCACTGAGCCACCGGGAAAGCCCAAGTATTTCTTCTTGATTCAGTTTTGATGGACTGTATGTTTCTGGACCCAGTAGTCATGTACAGATGTGAGAGCTGTAAGGAAGGCTGAGTGCCAAAAAATTGACGCTTTTGAACTGTGGTGTTGGAGAATACTTTCAAGGAGATCAAATCAGTCAATCCTAAAGGAAGTCAACCCTGGATATTCACTGGAAGGACTGGTGCTGAAGCTGAAGCTCCAGTACTTTGGCCACCTGATGAGAAGAGCCAACTCATTGGAAAAGACCCTGATTCTGGGAAAGATTGAAGGCAAAAGGAGAAGGGGGTGGCAGAGAAAGAGATGGTTAGGTAGCATCACTGACTCAATGAACATGAATTTGAGCAGACTCTGGGAGATAGTGAAGGACAGAGGAGCCTGGAATGCTAGTCCATGGGGTTGCAAAGAGTCAGATATGACTTAGTGACTGAACAACAATAGCAGCATGTTTCTAGAAAATTCTCTGTTTCCTCTAGGTTGTCGAATTTGTTGGCATATAATTGTTCATAGTATTCTCTTAAGATGTTTTATATTTCTGTGATATCAGTTGTGATTTCTATTCTTTCATTTCTTATTTTACTTGGATCCTTTCTTTTCTCCTTGGTGAGCCTGGCCAGAGGTTTGTCAGTTTTGTTTACCCTTTCAAAGAACCAAATCTTGGTTTTATTGATTTTTTTCTATGTTTTTATTTCCCCTTTGATCTTTTTTATTTTCTTCCTTCCGCCGACTTTAGGTTTTGTTTGAGCTTCTTTTTCTAATTCTTTTAGGTGGTAATTTAAATTGTTTATTTGAGATTTTTCTTGTTTTTTGAGGAAGACCTGTATCATAGCCTTGTGTTTTAAATATTAATAAATGTAACACCAGCAACAGTAAAGCATGTATGCTTTTGAATCTGGCTTGTTTTGCTCAGTGTCATATATCTTAAGTACATTTGTGTTGCTACATACAGTGGTAGATTGTTTCTTCCCATTGCTGTCTGATATTCTATTGTGTGCTTTACATCAACATATTTATCCATTGCACTTTTGAGGGCTTTTGGGTAATGTCCAGTTTGGAGAGCTTGTGAATAGTGCTACTGTGAACATTCCTGCACCTGTCTTCTGGGAATCATGCATGTACATTTCTGTTGATGATAGACCAGAAATTGGAATTTCAGAGTCATATGATATGATACCATTCAGCTTTGGTGTACACTTCAAAGACATTTTCCAAAGCCCTATGTGATGGTAAAATTTTGGAGTCAACTTTGCTAGGGCACAGTATCCAGATATTTAGTCAAACATTCTAGATGTTTCTGTGAAGGTCTTATTTTAAATGAGAGTAATGTTTAAATTAGTAGACTTTGAGTAAAGCAGATCACCCTCCTGTAATGTAAGTGGGATTCATTTATATATACATATCTGATTGGTTCTATTTCCCTGGAGAACCCTGAAATACCACTCTGCTGCTGCTGCTGCTGCTAAGTCGCTTCAGTTGTGTCTGACTCTGTGTGACCCCAAAGACGGCAGCCCACCAAGGTCCCCCATCCCTGGGGTTCTCCAGGCAAGAACACTGGAGTGGGTGGCCATTTCCTTCTCCAGTGCATGAAAGTGAAAAGTGAAAGTGAAGTTGCTCAGTCGTGTCTGACTCTTAGCCACCCACGGACTGCAGGCTACCAGGCTCCTCTGTCCATGGGATTTTCCAGGCAAGAGTACTGGAGTGGGGTGCCATTGCCTTCTCTGTGAGCCACCAGGGAAGACCCCATATACATACCAGTATGTCTTCCTACTAGTGGCAAATAAGAATGCCTAATTCTCCACACCATTATTAAGTAGGATGTATTTTTAAGGCCTGTCTGGTTTTCATTTTTTATTTTGCTTACATTTTTTTGGTTATTTGCTAGGTTGACTTTTTAAAATATGTATTAGTCATATATAGTTCTTTTATGGTTTTTCTGTTTAATCCATTTTTTCCATTTAATTGGTTTTTATCTTTCTAAATGACATATAAGAGTTCTGTTGACATTACAGATTTTATTGCATTGAATATTTTATAATGCAAATATTTTTCCTTTTTTGTATTAAGGGAGCGATGTAGTATACTTGTTAAGCAAATAGGTTTTGGAATCAGAATTTGTTTTAAATCTAAGATTTATTACTTAGTGACACTTGGATAATCTTAGTGAAATTATTTAATTACCCTCCTAGCATCTCAGTTTTCACAGCTGGAAAGTATTAGAAATAATAATTTTCTTCATAATGGGATGACTATAAGAATTAAGTGTTGCATGTTAAAAATGTAAACACCTAGCTAGAAATAATAATTTTCTTCATAATGGGATGACTATAAGAATTAAGTGTTGCATGTTAAAAATGTAAACACCTAGCTGTTATCTGTCATTCTTACTTTGTTATTATCACTCTTTGCCCTATAATTTTGTATGTGATTTCTTAAACAGTTGAGTTTTAGTTTTTATGTGAAATCAGTTAACCTTCTTCATAACTTCTAGGTCTTATGTCATCCTTTCTCTAAGGTTACAAGATAACAGCTGTTTGGTTTCTTCCAGTATTTACATAATTGAATGTTCTTTTAGATTATCAAGCCATGTGGAAATTATTTTTTGTGTGTTATAGAGATTTACCTTCATCTACTCCCAAATGGAAAGCTAAATATCCAAACACCAACTTTCTAATAATAAGTCATTTTCTCATCTATTTTAATACGAAAATATTTGTACTTGGATGTGTTTCTGGACTTTCCTGTTCCAACTGACCTATTGTTTCATTTCTACACTGGTACCGTATTGTTTAACATTATTAGTTTTATGGCAATTTTTTATGCCTTCTGCTCAAACTAACTTTTATTTTTCTTCTTTAAGACAGATTCTCAATGGTTACTATGAATTTATGCTTTCAAATAAAATGTACAGTCAGCTAGCCAAAACACCCTCCTGTGGCATGACCCCACTCCTCTTCATTGTTTTTTTTTTGTTTGTTTTTAATCTTATTGATCATTTAATCTCTCCATTGATGTTTTGATTCAAAAAAATGTATCCTCATTAATTTGCCTGAGAATGTAGATGTTTAGATTTCAAGTTTTTCTTTTTGAAGTTTTTATCCATATGTCTCATGTTATTTCCTTTCTGCTAATTATCTGGAATGAGGGAACAGAGCTGACATCCCTAGCTGTATGGTTATGTACTCCACAACTCTAGAAGGCATCCTTCAAGTAGAGGCAGTGCAGATTGGTGACTGAAAAAATAATGCACAGCCTAAAAGTTGAGAGTTATATTTTATTCAGGGAACTTACCAAGGACTGTATCCTGGGAAACATCTTCTCGGATAGCTCCAAGGAATAGTTCCAAAGTGGTAAGGGAGGAGTCAGGATATACAGAAGTTTTTGTTGGAGAAAACAAAACATTTAGTCGAACATCAAAAGATACTGATAGTCACAAAATAAACAGACATCTCAAGTTAATATTTTAGTACTTTTCAGTGTATGGGAAAATGTAAGAGTCTGGGCTCATTGAAGTTATCCCTTTGATATGATTGATGTCTTAGTGTCAGGCAACATTAGTTGTTTACTGAAATTGCAGAGAATATTCTCTGTCCCCAAACTCTTGCAGAACTGATACACAGCAGGCCTAGGGGTCAATTATATGGATTCTTCTATTTCCTCAAGGAAACATGCAGTCATTCTCCTTGAGTTTTCTCTTTGGTCACCTGGATACTTTTAATTATGCCACTATAGACTGAGCTAGAGAAGCATTTGTGTCACAGTTTGTAATCCCTGTATAGTACTTCAATTATTGTCAGGGGTCAGAAAGCAAGGATTGGAATAACTAGTGTACTGAGACAACTGTAAGTGAGAAAGGTTGTGTCACCGCACTATGACAGACTTGACCTGAGCACATACCTGCTATTTGCTGCCCAGCTTCCATTGCCATTAGGTGGGACCATGTGAGAAGTTTTCATCAAAGGAAAGTGAGCTCTAGTCATGGTTGTCACCGTCAAGATGAAGTAGTAGTACTACTCCATTGTAGTATAATGAAATATTTATATAGCCTTTGTCCTGGATTCCTGGCACAGATTCTTAAAATCTTGAAATCTCTTGAGTGAGAAGAGTGTCTTTTGTATGCCAATGAGATGATTCCTTGCCAGAGGGGTTGGGTGAGCTAGATAGCTTCAGGATGGAGACTGGTGGCCTGTATTTTTCATAAATCACAAAATATAGCACATTAATCCTAATACTTAAATGTAACACCAAATTCTGAACTGGATCCTTTTGCTGTTGGGACAGTTGGGAGAACTCAAATGGGATCTGAGTCTTTTGTTTCCTGATTTTGATGTTCATATTATGATTATTAAGACAATGTCCATGCTCGTAGGAAACATACTAAAGTATTCAGGGAGGAATGGGGTATCAAGTCAGCGGTTCACTCTCAAAGTATTCATCCTGTATGCTCTACCTTTTTATAAATTGGAGATAGTTTCAAGATAGAAGATATATACCCAGAAAGTGGGATTTTCTTTCACCTTAAGATCAACTACAAAGCTTCATTTTTAGTCCCAAATATGCTTTCCTACAGTATGTCACCTCCACAGCTGTGAGCAGCTTCCTTTCTTAAATGGCTTACCAGGACAGTGGTCAGCTCAGCACACCCTCCTCCTCTTCACTACTGTTCACTGGACCGTTTCTGTACTTAGGATATGCTTATTTTTAGAACCTGTATTTTAACCATCTGAAGAGAGGTATGTAAAAATTAATGAAGAGAAATCTCCAAATAAAATTGAGACCAGAAGAGGGAGCTGTCATGACCTGCAACCACAGCAAAGCCCAATAGGAAAAAGAAAGACTTACACTTCTCGCCTGTCCACAGCTCAGCCAAAGAGACTGTCCTAACTCAGCTGATGAAAAGCCACTATACTTTGAACTCTCAATTCCTCCAGAGGCTCTGTTTACTTTAGGCCTCCCAGCTTCCTTTTCCCTCATAAAGAAGTTCTCCTCTTCTTGTTGGGTGGGGTTTGGTGCAGCTCACTATGGTTGCAGACTTCAAGTTACAATTCTTTCCTGATCCTGAGTAAACCCATTTTTTGCTGGAGAAATAACTGACAGTCTGTTTGTTTAAGGCCAACAGATGTAAATGCCTCAGGCACATTTCAGCACATCCTATGTTCTTGTGGATAGAAACGTGAGGTCAGGTTGTCAGGCCCTTAGTAGATATGATATTATAATTTGTGTTTTTTATCCCATTGCAGTATATTGGCCCTCATGAAAATTTCTATTTATTATGTAAACTAAATGATGTTACATTATGCATTTTATCACAAATACTAAGCTTACAAAATTTACATATATAAAAAATATTATCTTATTTTGATAATGAAAGCATTAATAATATCAATAAAGTTTATAAATGTATTTAGCCTTAAGAAGTGAAAAATAAATATTGCAATGTATTGATATAAACATAGTATACTCTGTGTGTAGGAAAACAAATTATCTGTCAAGGAAAACACAGTATGTTTATTGCCATCTGCCTAGATAAAGTCAAGTAACTGAAGGAAAAATGAAATAGCCAAAGATACTCCCTCATATATATTGGGGAAAGAATATGATTGCTCAGCTATTTGGATTCTTCCGTTGGAATGGAGTGACTTATTAGTTTAAGTATGCTCCTTATAACTCAACTTGAACTGAATGTAATTATTATTAGCACCATATACTTGTTTAATGTAGTATCTAAAAGTGATGTATACATCACTGGACCATAAAATAGGAAACTCATCTGGCTACCTTATTTGTCACCGTGATGGTCTAGTGCATGTCAGCCTGCTTCTACTGTGACATCTCAGTTGACACTAAAGTACTGCTATGTTTGCCTACATATACCATAATGGCCCCATATATGCCATATCAGCCCAAGTATGTCAGTGTGCGTGCACAATTCCAGTCCCTAACACACTGTGACAGTCCCACATTATCCGTCTGCATGCACCATGACGACCAAGCATTTACATGACAGCACAGCATATGTTAGCTTGTGTGGACCTTAAGACCATTTTATGCTGTGAAGGACATGTGTGCCTCCCAGTCAGTCTCACACAATGTGACACTCTGGTATTTGCTTTAACAGCCCAGAGTATGTCTGGATGTATGTATCATGACAGCCAACATAAACTGTGATAGTTCAGGATCTATCAGCCAGCGTGCACTGTGACACCCTTCTGCCTTGAGAGCTCAGCTTATACCATGTCAGCCTTGCAAGAAACTAGTCATTTTACATGAGGAGGGGGCAGGCATTTTATGTCAGTCTATATGTATCATGACTGCTCAGGTAAAGTCATAACATCCTAGCAGACCGGTATGCAGCTTGACAGCCCAGAAAATGTCAGCCTGCCTGTATTCTAAGAGTCCATATACACTGTGACTGTACGTGGTTTATCAGCTTGAATGCTCCACTGCAGACACCGCATACTATAGCAGCCCAGCACAGGACATTCTGCATGTACAGTGACAGATACAGACTGCGACCATCAAGTGTGTGGAAGTCTGTGGACCAGGACAGTCAGTACATAATGTGACAACTTATGATCATGTCAAGCCTTTCATTCTAGCAATGCAGTGTGGTGTGGTGTGGTGTCCACGTGAATGTACTTGTATGCGTGTGCTTAATTTACCTAAACTGGTTCTAGCTGAATTTCTTTCTAGTGCATTGGCTTATGTTTTAGATTACTTTCTTCCTGCTCCCATTTCCTTCAAGTGGTTGTGTTTCATTTTTCTGTAACATCTCTCTTACAGAAAAGAGAACACAGCATCTGCCTTCCTCATTCTAGAAGGCTGAAACAGCCTATTGAACAGCTATCTATTAAATTCTTCTTTTGAACTAAGGCACAGTATAAATAAGTAAATAAATAAGGTCATTTTGGGGTCTGAAAAATTTTACCTGCTAACTTCTTTTCCTCTCCTTTGGTTTTCTACAACTGCAGTCATCATCATCATCAACATACACATACACCCATGCATACAACTGCACATACATCACATCTTTAGAAACCCTCAAGGCTTCCTAGTGCTGAAGAAGTGATTTAGCATCACTGCCATAACCTCCTGTGTTTTCCTTCAATTCTTCTTTACAGCCCACTTTGTATTACATTTTTCTTCATCCTGTGAACAACACTTTGCACTTTCTAACCTCTGACCTTAGTTTGACCTATGCTGCCTTGGTATAAAGGCATACATTTCTGAAAAATCTGCTTAAAAGTTTGAGAGCCTTCACTCTTTCTGCCCAGTTTTCCCCTTTTATTGACTCAAATATCTGACTATCTGATAGTCAGGGGAATAGTATTTCACTAAAAGAATAGAACTCACATTAAGCATTTGGTTCTAATTACAAGGAAATTGGGGCTTCCCTTGTGGCTCAGAGGTTAAAGCATCTGCCTGGAATGCGGGAGACCTGGGTTCCATCCCTGAGTTGGGAAGATCCCCTGGAGAAAGAAATGGCAACCCACTCCAGTACTCTTGCCTGGAGAATCCCATGGACGGAGGAGCCTGGTAGGCTACAGTCCATGGGGTCACAGAGAGTCAGACACGACTGAGTGACTTCACTTTCTTCTTTCACTTTCACAAGGGAATTTAGAGCTATATTAGTCTACCACAATTACTTCTAGTAGGTGGCACCCCCCTCCATCTTCAGATTCAAAAAGGAAGATTTCTCTATTTTTTTTCTTTCTTTTTTTTCTTTTTTTCCATTTATTTTTATTAGTTGGAGGCTAATTACTTTACAGTATTGTAGTGGTTTTTGCCATACATTGACATGAATCAGCCATGGATTTACATGTATTCCCCATCCCGATCCCCCCTCCCACCTCCCTCTCCACCCAATCCCTCTGGGTCTTCCCAGTGCACCAGCCCCGAGCACTTGTCTTGGAAGATTTCTCTATTGAATATACATCTTAACCAGTATTCTGAGAGGTATACATGATTTACTAAGATGATTTCATTAACTTGTAATAGAAAGAAAGCAAGTAGGTCATACCTATGCCAAGTCATTGAAATCAGTTTTTGGAACCTCCCTACCCTTTGGAAGAAATTGTCATTATTCACAAGTATTGTGTATAACCAATATTTCATTTAGGTAATATAATAAAAATCTAACTATTGTAATCAAGGTTCATGATTTATTGAAGTTCATACTCTAATAGTAATTTTTAATGTTCTGTTGAGCATATTAATAAATTTGAATTTCAACTCTACCACTTAACAGCTCTTTGACTGTAGGCCAGATAGTATATTTAAACCTCACATTCTTCCTTTGTAACATAAAAAACATTGATAATACCTATCTCAGATTATTGTGATAATTAAATAAGATTATTCACTCAACAAATATTGAATACCTGCTACATGTCAGTAACTGTTCTTAGTGCTGGAGATATGTTGATGAATAACAACAGCAAAAAAGCTCCCTGCCCTAAAGAAACTTGCGTTTCTAGTGAACAATAATGATTGCAGTACATTAGAAGTGCTATGGAGACACAGAGAAGGTTGAGAGAGACTGAGTTTTGAGGTGGAGGAAGTAACGTTTCAGCAGAGTCTAGAATATGCATTGGGCTAAACCAGGCAAACACCTGCAGGGAGAATGCTCCAGGTATGGGAACCAGCCTTTACAATGCCCTTAAGGTCAAGGAAATTGAAGCATATTCCAGGAATGGCAAGGAGACCAGTGTGGCTGGAAAAGAGTAGATAGGAGGGAAGGTAGGAGATGAAATTAGAGAGCTAGCCAAGGCCTAGATCACGTGGGTGATGTTAGTCCTTGTAAGGCTCTTTGCTTTAATTTGAATGAGATGAAAGACCATTGGAGATTTTTGTGTGGAGGGTGACATGATCTCATCTAAATTGTAATAGGTATACATTGGCTATGAAGTTGAGAATGAACAATGGGGAACAAAGGTGGAAGCAGGGAGATCAGTTAGAAAACTCATCCATATGAGAGAGGATTATAAAAGTGAATGTGGATTTATGTCGGAGAGTGTTTTGCCTATGTTCTCCTCTAGGAGTTTTATAGTTTCTGGTCTTACATTTAGATCTTTAATCCATTTTGAGTTTATTTTTGTGTATGGTGTTAGAAAGTGTTCTAGTTTCATTCTTTTACAAGTGGTTGACCAGTTCCCAGCACCACTTGTTAAAGACCAGTTGTCCCATAGGTTCATCTCTGGGTGTTCCATTGATCTATATTTCTGTCTTTGTGCCAGTACCATACTGTCTTGATGACTGTGGCTTTGTAGTAGAGTCTGAAGTCAGGCAGGTTGATTCCTCCAGTTCCATTCTTCTTTCTCAAGATTACTTTGGCTATTCGAGGTTTTTTGTATTTCCATACAAATTGTGAAATTCTTTGGTCTAGTTCTGTGAAAAATACCGTTGGTAGCTTGATAGGGATTGCATTGAATCTATAGATTGCTTTGGGTAGAATAGCCATTTTGACAATATTGATTCTTCCAATCCATGAACACGGTATGTTTCTCCATCTGTTTGTGTCCTCTTTGATTTCTTTCATCAGTGTTTTATAGTTTTCTATGTATAGGTCTTTTGTTTCTTTAGGTAGATATACTCCTAAGTATTTTATTCTTTTTGTTGCAATGGTGAATGGTATTGTTTCCTTAATTTCTCTTTCTGTTTTTTCATTGTTAGTATATAGGAATGCAAGGGATTTCTGTGTTAATTTTATATCCTGCAACTTTACTATATTCATTGATTAGCTCTAGTAATTTTCTGGTAGAGTCTTTAGGGTTTTCTATGTAGAGGATCATGTCATCTGCAAACAGTGAGAGTTTCACAAACTAGTACAGCCGCTATGGAAAACAGTGTGGAGATTTCTTAAAAAACTGGAAATAGAACTGCCATATGACCCAGCAATCCCACTTCTGGGCATACACACTGAGGAAACCAGATCTGAAAGAGACACGTGCACCCCAATGTTCATCGCAGCACTGTTTATAATAGCCAGGACATGGAAGCAACCTAGATGCCCATCAGCAGATGAATGGATAAGGAAGCTGTGGTACATATACACCATGGAATATTACTCAGCCGTTAAAAAGAATTCATTTGAATCAGTCCTAATGAGATGGATGAAACTGGAGCCCATTATACAGAGTGAAGTAAGCCAGAAAGATAAAGAACATTACAGCATACTAACACATATATATGGAATTTAGAAAGATGGTAACGATAACCCTATATGCAAAACAGAAAAAGAGACACAGAAATACAGAACAGACTTTTGAACTCTGTGGGAGAAGGTGAGGGTGGGATATTTCAAAAGAACAGCATCTATACTATCTATGGTGAAACAGATCACCAGCCCAGGTGGGATGCATGAGACAAGTGCTCGGGCCTGGTGCACTGGGAAGACCCAGAGGAATCGGGTGGAGAGGGAGGTGGGAGGGGGGATCAGGATGGGGAATACGTGTAAATCTATGGCTGATTCATATCAATGTATGACAAAACCCCAAATAAATAAATAAATAATTTTTAAAAAAAAAGTGAATGTGGAGAGAAGTGGCCAAAGTCCAGATATACCTTTAACACAGAGCTCAAAGGACTTACTGGTGAAAGATGTGAAATATGAGAGGGAAAGGAGGATAAATGATGACTGAGAAGTTTTTGGCTTAAGCAATGAGAAAGAAGCCATTAGCTGGAATGGCTAGAAAGAGTACAGTGAAGCAGAATGGGTCTGGGCAAGAGCAGAAGCTCAGTTTTAGACACAATAAATTTGAGGTGCCTATTCAATAGTCAAGTGTAGATGTTGAGAAAGCAGTTGGATATATGAGTCTGGAGTTCAGGGGAGAGACATAAATTTAGGAGTTGTCCTTTTATAGATGATATTTAAAACCATGAGACAAGTCCCCAGGGCAGACAGTGTAAACAGAGAAAAGCAGTCTGGACTGAGCCCTGAGCTACTCCAGCATTATGAAGTTAAGACTGGGGGAAGAACCAACACAGGATGGTAAGCAGTAGTCAGTAGTGGTGGAGAGAAACCAGGAGGCCAAAGTAGCATTGGAAGCCAAGTGTCCAATACTGCTGAGGATAGTCAAGTAACATGAGGATGTAGAGTTAAATTCGAATCAAGTGGATTTAAAATATGGAATTCAACTTTGTATTACTGCATTTAGCAACAAGGAAGTCATTATTGATCTTGGAAAGAGTAATTTTGGTGGAGTGGTAGAGGCAGAGTCTGAGTTTGAGGAAGAATAGAAAGAGAAGAACTGTATGTAGCATGTATAATTGCTTTTTCTGTAAGGAGAGCAGATGGCCTTAGATAAGCATAGGAAGTACTTATCTATGTGAGAGAAAGAAGAGAATGAATAAAGGTGCAGATTCTAGTAGATGGAGAGGTGTTTGTAACATGCTTGCCCCAGTGACTAGCACACAGTAAGTGATTAATTATTATGTTTATCACTTCATTCAATCATGCCACATTGCTTCTAGCTTCAGCAGTGTTCTCAGGCTCTATGGTACAGCACCATGTTTTTGAAAGGAAGAAGGTAAAGTATTCAGTCTCTGTGGACTAAAATGTTAAGCTAATTAATTCACTGATTTTTTCATTCAGTAAACATTTGTTGATTATCTTTTAGGTGCTCCAAATTATGTCTTAGATTAGTTAAATAAATCCAATAAATGTTTGATAAGAAATCACAATAGGCAAAACATTTTAGTGGGTATAGACCAAAGATGCTTCCTAGTAAAAAAAAAAAAAAAGAGGAGTAAATTTATACATAAATTCTTAAACAAGTGTGTATTGTATGGTATAAACATATAAAAACAAAATAGTCAAATGCTTACAGCAGAAATAAGACTGTTATATATCATTTTGTGAATTTAAGGCATAGGATAAGCATAACTTTATAAGTATGCATTTTACTTTTTAATAATTCACTGAGAATCTAATTCTACTCAATTTGGGGACAGGAACTGCTTAAGAAAACTGGGAGCCAGAAGAAAGTTTAACACCAGTTATTTTCTAGTCGTTATCTTATTGCACTTGTCTACAGCACATTTCCTGTTTTATTCAATTTTTTAAGCTCTCCCACTTGGTTTCTATAATTACACCATATTTTGGTTCTTCTGTATCACTGACCTCTATTTTGAAGTAAGAAGGGTCTTCTTTCTCTGCCCTCTCATATTATTTTTTGTATCCCAAGAATTTGGCCTTTCTTGAACTGCTTTCTCTGCAAGATGTTCCTGGGCAATCATACCTATGCAATTACACTTTCAAGTATTATCTATATTCAGGCAAATAACAGCTGTGTTTTTCACTTTGTAAATATCCTGTGCTCTATAGCTGTACATCCCAACCAGCCACTTGAAATCCTCCTCAAAATATTTCTTAGGCATCTTAAACTCAATACATTCACCTCCTAGAAACCAAAGAATTAACTGAATTCCTCCTCTCTCCCTGCACATCTGCACAGACATCACTTCTTTTGCTTCTCTCTTTAATATTCATTATCCCTGCTAATTCTTTAGTTCAGTAATTATTATTTTCACTTAGGTTATTGTTAATAGTTTCCTATTTTGTTTACCTATTTGCAATTCTTCTTCCATTTTATCAGGATTGTATTTCTAAAATACTGATCTGAAAAGATTACATTATTTCTCAAAGTTCTGCAACTATATCTATTCTAAGGATATAGTAAAATTTTAATACAAACGTGCATGGATTATGAAGAGCTTAATCATAGTATAATATTAGTGGACAATGGAAATGACATGAATTTTCAACACTAAGGGAATGGGTAAGTTGAATATAATGTATCCATTAAATAGAATACCCAGCCACCAACAGTAATAACTTTCTAGGAAACTAGAGCAGACTGAATCTAAGGGTTGCTTATTAGAGCTAGTGTGAACTATGTCCTCATTTTTTCTACAACCCACATAGCTTAATTTTGACTTAATACTACAAGAAAATCACTTCATGCTCATGGAGGTCACTTTCAACTTCATTAGATCTCAGAAACTCTGAAAATATTATCCCAGGTATACTCTAATCACTTTCATAAAGGCAGTCACCGAACTTTTGTACCTGTTGCTCTTGCCTTGTTCATCACCTAGTTTTATCTCTTGGACCCATACCCTATATTTAATATTCAATTCTGGTCTCAGTGGATTTTAGCAGATTTAGGAGAGATCCTTCTGGCTGTCTTCACAGTTTATGTTCCCATGTGGACTTTATGAATGCCTTTGTTTTTGGTGCCTTCTGCCCCTATTTTTCTGAGTAAAGATTTCCTTGCTCCAACCCCTAGGTCTATGTAATAGAATACATCTTTAGAATTTATACATGAGATTTTGAATTCCCAGTCTTCCATCGCTCAAGGCAGTGGATGAAAGATGGTCACTGTGCTACCCCTGCAAAGAAATACAGCATAATTATATGCAAAAGTGAAGTTAGACAGGAAACTACTATCTATCACTGAACAATTGACAGCCGTGGAGTTTAAATTAATGGCAAAGTATTCTCAGGAACTGCAAGAAAAGGTCTCCCTAATCCTTCCTCAGTCTCCTTCCAAAGATTGATTTGCAGTGGATGAGATGGAGGCAGAGGAAGGGATGTCCATAAGAAATGCCAAAGACTTTCTCCTGCATAAGAGACCTATAGTGTGTAGGGAACCCTGAAAGAGAATCTTTTCTTGCTGGCTGCTTAGCTAAGCAGAATGAATAAGTGGGTGGGCTGAATCTCCAGTAAAAGGGATGCCTAGGATTCTGAAACTCAAAGTGTAATACGGTTGACATCTTATAACCTATATATCTTATATGAATCCTATATATCCTAATTACCTTATATTCAGGACATACTAAATACTGATAAAAATAAACATTTATTTCTGGCAAGGTAAAGCAGATGAAACCTTCTTATATTGCAGCATTTATCTTTCTGATTTAGCTTCTAGAAAGAAATCTCTCTCTCATATATCTCATTGTGTGTCTGCGTATGTATGTGTGTGTGTGTGTGTGTGTATGTGTGTGTATATATATATATATATATATCTCACATCTTCTTAATCCCTTCATATGTTAATGGGCACTTGGGTTGCCTCTGTGTCTTGGCTATCATAAATAGTGCTGCTTTGAATGCTAGAGTGCATGACTCTTTTTGAATTCGAGTTTTCATTTTATCCAGATATATTCAGAGGAGAATTGCTGGATCAGGTGGGAGGTCTGTTTTTAGGGGTTTTTTTTAGGACCTGCCACTGTTGTTGTTGTTCAGTTGCTCAGTCATGTCTGACTCTTTGCGACTCCATGGGCTGCAGCACAACAGGTTTTCCTGTCCTTCATCATTTCCTGGAGTTTGCTCAATTCATGTCCCTTCAATTATGATGCCATCCAACCATCTCATCCTCTGTCGTCCCCTTCTCCTCCTGCCTTCAACCTTTCTAAGCATCAGGGTATTTTCCAATGAGTCAGCTCTTCGCATCAGATGGCCACTGTTTTGGAGCTTCAGCTTCAGAATCAGCTCTTCCAATGACTATTCAGGACTGATTTCCTTTAGGATTGACTGGTTTGATCTCCCTGCTGTCCAAGGGACTCTCAAGAGTCTTCTCCAGCAACACAGTTCAAAAGCATCAATTCTTCGGCACTCAGCCTTGTTTATGGTCCAACTCTCACATCTGTTCATGACAACTGGAAAAACCATAGCTTTGACTATATGGACCTTTGTCGGTAAAGTGATGTCTCTGCTTTTTAATATGCTGTCTAGGTTTGTCATAGCTTTTCTTCCAAGAGCAAGCATGTTTTAATATCATGGCTGCAGTTACCATCTGTAGTGATTTTAGGGGCCAAGAAAATAAAGTCTCTCACTGTTTCCCCATCTATTTGCCATAAAAGTGATGGGACCGGATGTCATGATCTTAGCTTTTTGAATGTTGAATTTTAAGCCAGCTTTTTCACTCTCCTCTTTCACTTGCATCAAGACTCTTTTTAGTTCCTCTTTGCTTTCTGCCATTAGCATGGTGTCATCTGCATGTCTGAGGTTACTGATATTTCTCCCGGCAGTCCTGATTCCACCTTGAACTTCATCCAGTCCAGCATTTCGCATGATGTACTCTGCATAGAAGTTAAATAAGCAGGGTGACAATTTACAGCCTTGTCTACTCCTTTCCAATTTTGAACCAGTCTGTTGTTCCATGTGCAGTTCTAATTGTTACTTCTTCACCTGCATACAGGTTTCACAGGAAGCAAATAAGGTGGTCTGGTATTCCTTTCTCTTTAAGAATTTTCAGTCATTTGTTGTGATCCATACAGTCAAAGGCTTTAGTGTAGTCAATGAAGCAGATGTTTTTCTGGAATTCTCTTGCTTTTTCTGTGGTCTAGAGGATGTTGGTGATTTGATCTCTGGTTCCTCTGCCTTTTCTAAATCCAGCTTGTATATCTGGTAGTTCTCAGTTCATATACTGTTGAAGCCCGACTTGAAGGATTTTGAGCATCACCTCCCTAGCATGTGAAATGAGTCAAATTGTTCAGTAGTTTGAACATTCTTTGGCATTGCCCTTCTTTGGGATTGGAGTGAAAACTGACGTTTGCCAGTGCTTTGGCCACTTATGAGTTTTCCAAATTTGCTGGCATATTGAGTGCAGCACTTTCACAGCATCATCTTTTAGGGTTTGAAATAGCTCAACTGGAATTCCATCCCCTCCACTAGCTTTGTCAGAAGTGATGCTTCCTAAGACCGTCTGGACTTTGCACTCCAGGATGTCTGGCTCTACGTGAGTGATCACACCATTGTGGTTATCCAGATCATTAAGGTCTTTTTTGTATAGTTCTGTGTATTCTTGCCACCTCTTCTTAATATCTTCTGCTTCTGTTAGGTCCATACCATTTCTGTCCTTTACTGTGCCCATCTTTGCATGAATTGTTCCCTTGGTATCTCTAACTTTCTTGAAGAAATCACTAGCCTTTCCCTTTCTGTTGTTTTCCTTTATTTCTTTACTTTGTTCACTTAGGAAGGCTTTCTTTTCTCTCCTTGCCATTCTGTGGAACTCTGTATTCAAATGGGTATATCTTTCCTTTTCTCTTTTGCCTTTTGCTTCTCTTCTTTTCTCAGCTATTTGTAAGGCCTTCTCAGACAACCATCTTGCCTTTTTGCATTTATTTTTCTTGGGGGCAGTTTTGATCACTGCCTTCTGTAGAGTGTTGCAAACCTCCGTCCATAGTTCTTCAGGCATTCCATCAGATCTAATCCCTTGGATCTATTTGTCACTTCCACTGTATAATCATAAGGGATTTGGTTTAGGTCATACCTGAATGGCCTAGTGGTTTTTCCTGCTTTCTTCAATTTAAGTCTGAATTTTGCAGTAAGGAGTTCAGGATCTGAGCCACAGTCAACTCCCGGTCATGTTTTTGCTGACTGTATAGAGCTTCTCCATCTTTGGCTGCAAAGAACATAATCAATCTGATTTCCACGTGTAGAGTCTTCTCTTGTGTTGTTGGAAAAGGGTGTTTGCTATGACTCGTGCATTCTCTTGGCAAAACTCTTAGCCTTTACCCTGTTTCAAACTTGCATGTAACTCCAGGTATCTTTTGACCACCATACTGTTCTCCATCGTGACTGTACCAATTTACATTCCCACCAAGAGTGTACACAGGTTGTTTTTCACCACTGTATCCCCAGAGGCTAGCTTAACATATTTATTGAATGAATGACTGTCTCTTTGGCTCAGGGCTTGTGTCCTATTCCTAGAATGTTATTACACGTGTGAAGGTTCTGTCTCTGTCTCTGCACATTTTTCCCTGATAGTAGCTTTTCCCAGGTAATGTTATTAAGTGTAGCCATCTGATTCTCCATGCTGCCAGGGTAATCACCTCTTCAGTCACCTCTTCAGTCTTTCATGATATAGCTTGTTTTCACCAAGTTACTAGTGATCTCCTAGTGGCCAAGTCAAACAATTTTATCAGATCTTTCTATCCCACATTACTCTGATCCTCCTCCTGGAAATTCTCTCATGCTTTAACTACATCTCTGAATTTCATATTCAAAAATATATGCCCCAATCCTGATCTCTCTCTCTTAAATTGAATTCCAAATGTCCAATTAACTGTCCAAGAAGGATGTCAAATGCAGTGTATCCAAAAGTTGGTGTATAGTCATCCCCTCTGACAGAGAAGGCTATGGCACCCCACTCCAGTACTCTTGCCTGGAAAATCCCATGGGCGGAGGAGCCTTGTGGGCTGCAGTCCATGGAGTCGCTAAGAGTCAGACACGACTGAGCAACTTCACTTTCACTTTTCACTTTCCTGCATTGGAGAAGGAAATGGCAACCCACTCCAGTGTTCTTGCCTGCAGAATCCCTAGGACGGGGGAGCCTGGTGGGCTGCCGTCTGTGGGGTCACACAGAGTTGGACACGACTGAAACGACTTAGCAGCATCCCCTCTGACAAGCTCCTTATCCTGTATTTGTCATCTTGGTTAATTAGTTAGATTAATTAAATAGTGTTTGTTCCCCTTTTCTCTATTGATTTCAAAGTTCCATAACCAATTTCAGGTTTTCAACTGGCTACCTTAATTTAAATAAATGTTTTCAATGTTTGTTTTTTCCTAGTGGTGTTAATAATAAAATATTAATTATGTTTCTGCCCTCTCAGTGATATAATAATAACCATGATGATGATGATAAGTGATATTTATTAAGCACCTACTGTATGCTGAATACTCTTCTTAGCCATTTATGTGTACTAATTTATTTATTCCTCACAATAGATGTATGATGCAGATGCTATTATCAATCCTATTATACTGAGGAAGAAATCAAGGTAAGAGATTAAATTATTTGTTCTTGATTATAATAGCTAAGTAGCAATGTAAGTAGCAGTTAAGATTGAGAATCTGCACTCTTTTTTTTTTTTTGAGAATATGCACTCTTAAATGTATTCTTACACTGTTATTCATTTTTTCTTACATTATGTCCTTTCTATTTCAAGAATTCTTAACAATTCCACATATTTCAGGACGATTGTACCAACTGTTATTTAGATTGAATTACCACTAGTCTCATTGATTGCTACTGTTTCTCGTGTGCTAAATTTTCACCATCTTGAGATCTTTATGCTAATGCAATTTTCATTTGGCTAGAGCACTTTTATGAGTATCTCTTTTTCAGAAAGTAAATATGGATACAATACTTTCTAAGTGCTTGCATGTCTAAAAATCCCTTGCCATCACAAATGAACAAAATTTGGTTGGATGTGGTCATACAGACTTACCATCTCTTTTCCTTAAAAATTCACAATAATCCTCCATTAGTACTGTATATCCAGTATTATTTGAAGATATTGGTTCCAATGTGATTGCTTTTCTTTTTATGTAATTACTCTTTCTGTATTGAAGCTTTTAGAACTTTATCACTTGATTCCAAAATGTCACCAGGGTATGTTAAAATGTACACAGATATTTTTTCAGTAATTTTGGCCAGTGTTTGGCTTTTCAGCTGGTAGAAATTTTCTTCCAGTTCAGCTTTTATTGCCATTTCTTCTTCATCTGCCCTTTTCTCTCCTTTCAGTCCTCGCATTGTTCAAATTGGAGCACTGGCTTTCTCCTCCATGCGTTTACTCATAATTTCTCTTTGTCTTTTTGCTTTGCATTATGTAAGGGTTATTTCAGTAACTAAACTATTTAATTTAGTGTCTGGTAGCATACACTCTTCTGTTCATTGCCTCTATTAAATTTGTCACTTTGGCAAATATGATTTTTTCATTGAAAAACACTTTGTTATTGTCAAATGGCTCTTTACTGTGACAGCCAGCTGTGTATTTTCAGTACAGTCGCCCATTAACAGAGAATAGAATTTAGAATTCTTTAAAGTTTTCTCCTATTTTCTTACATGAACTCTTTTTAACAATCTTGACCTATTTTCCCTCATTATTCAATTTAATACTCTTTGAGGTACTGATCTGTTTTATTTGCCCCTTGATTTCCCCCTCCTGAAGAGTTACTTTTTTTTCTTTCCACTGGGATGATTTCCTTCAAATCCTATGTAATTCTGGCAAAAGAAGCAGCAGCTGGGTTTATTTCCTAAAAGATCATAGATGAGAGAGGTAGACAGGCCTTCCCATGGAAGGCAGATGGATATATAGGTCTTCAGCTTAGGTGAGTAAAGAGACAAATGACTGAGATCCCTCAGATCAGTGACTGGGAATCTCGTCCAGTGGGCATATTAATTCCTGTCTTAAGAAAACAGAGTAAATTTTAAGAACTAATTGGCTTTGTTCATCAATTCATGAATTGGGCAGCATTCCACTAAGCAACTAGGATGGCTCTCTGAAAGGTTACACAAAATGGAAGGTTTTTATAGGAAGAGGAGGAGCTATTAATACCCTCCTCCCCCCTTTAAAAAAAAGGGCTTCCCTTTTTTACCAGTGGCTCAGCTGGTAAAGAATCTGCCTGCAATGGGGGAGACCTGGGTTCGATCCTTGGGTTGGGAAGATCCCCTGGAGAAGGGAATGGCTGCCCACTCCAGTATTCTGGCCTGCAGAATTCCATAGACTGTATATAGTCCATGGTGTTGCAAAGAGTCGGACACTACTGAGCGACTTTCACTTTCACTTTCCTCAAAAAAAAGGATTATTTTTTTAGTCCAGGACATCTTTTTTTTGGAGGAGGGGGGAGCAAGGAAATGGCAAAGGTTTTATCATGCAGATTGCTTCTTCTCCCTCTGAGGGGATGGATGGGGTCTAGGGATAGATTACCTCATCGGTGCTGACCAGAAAATTACAGACTGGTTGATTAAAATTGCATTTCTGGTGAAGGCTGAAACTGCAGTTAGGTTAGGTACTTAAATCTAGGTTTGGTGTCCTGGGCTTTAGCACAAGGGACGCCGTTTGGGCCTTTGATTTTTCTCTTTTAACACTTGTGTTAGCAAACGCAAATTTATGTGCCTGATACATAGTGAGGCCAAACAAACTGAAAAGTCAGAATTTGGAGCAGAGAAAGTTTTATTGCAGGGTCATTCAAGGAGACACGTGACTCATACCCTCTCAAAAACTTGAACTTCCTGAAAGGTTTCAGCAAAGCATTTTTGAAGGCCATGCAGGGGGTTGTGATTAGCTCATGTACAGTTCTCTATTGGTTGACATTTTCAGTCCTTAAGTGCCAGAAGGTCCAGGGGCTAGTGCTCATGATTATCAAACAGTTAATTTCTTACATTTGGTGGTGGTTTTTAGCATCTGAAAAATTCAGGAAATATACATGAGATACTATTATCTGGGTACTTCAGAGGGGGTGCTAGTGCAGAGGATATGGGAGAGAGATCTGTCCCAATAGGTCCCATAGGGTCCTGCTCCCTTACACTTGTTGTTGAAGGAAAGTTACATGGCTCAAAACAGCCTTGAGTTAAAACTCCCCTCCAGGTTCTCCCCACCATTCTATGCAAAACAAAGAACTCTCTCACCCAAAGTGAAAAATGGACATTAAGGTTGATTACGCCCAGCTCCCAGCTGGTCCAGCCTCTGGCCGATCTCCAAAATTCCTTGCCCCAGCCATTTAAGAGATAACTACTCTGAACAACCTTGGAGAAGAACAGGCCCCCTTAAGACAGTAACTTTCCACATACATGCCTATATATACTTACTCTTTTCTTAGGTTAATGCAGCAGCTCACTAATCTGACTGCTGTCCCTTCTTGCCTCATTAAAGGTGATCTGTTCCTGTAAAGTGCCGGTCTTCGGTCTCATTCTTTTTCTGAACCTCGCCTTCTCTAACTCCGTACCTTTCAGTTGTTCAGTCACTAGGTCATGTCCAACTCTTCATGGGTCCATGAACTACAGTGCGCCACACTTCCCTGTCCTTCACTGTCTCCCAGAGTTTGCTCAAATTCATGTCTGCTGAATCAGTGATGCTATCTAACCATCTCACACTTTGCTGCCCCCTTCTCCTTTTGCCTTTAATCTTTCCCAGCATCATGGTCTTTTCCAGTGAGTCAGCTCTTCACATCAGGTGGTCAAAGGATTGGAGCTTGGGCTTGAGCTTCAGCATCAGTCCTTCCAATGAACATTCAGGGTTGATTTCCTTTAGGTTGATTGGCTTGATCTTCTTGCTGTCCAAGGGACTCTCAAGAGTCTTCTCCAGCACCACAATTGGAAATCAGTTCTTCAGCACTCAGCCTTCTTTATGGTCCAGCTCTCACTTTAGTATGTGACTACTGGAAAAACCACAGCTTTGACTATACGAATCTTTGTTGGCAAAGTGATCACTACTTTTTAATATGCTATCTAGGTTTGTCATAGATTTCCTTCCAAGGAGCAAGCATCTTTTAATTTGGAAAGTTATAAAAGAGGGAGGTACCAGAAACATTACTTGTAAGCAGGCCCCTTTGATTTAGGCAGGCAGCTATGGATGGGTTTGGCTCACAGGTTTGCCCATTTCCAGGAAAGCAGGGTGGCTACACTCAGGCATCATGAGCTGGAGAAAACCAAGAAAGCTGCCACCTGACTGGCTTCTATGTGCATAGTAGAACTAATGGCATTCAGTGGGCATTTTGTTGCTTTTAATCCATCCTCCTTTGAACATCTTTTTATCAACCTAAAGTCGCAGATATGTTGGTTTGATCTCTTTCTGTTTTCCAACGGTAATAATTTGGCTGTGTTTTCCCTTCAACATTTGTTGCATTGTATCAGTAGCAAATTGAATTTAGATTCCTGTCTTCTCAGAATTGTAAATATCCTCTAAAATTTATTTTTTCTAGCTTTAATTTTGAAGCCTTGGTGGTATATTTCTTTATCTCCAGGAACTGACCATAGTTTCCATTTGTCTTCATCCCTCCAATCATATGTACCACAAAACGCTCAGGTGTAACCTACCAACTGGCCCTTGCCCTTATAGTTACTTTCCTTGTATAATGTGGTCATATGAGAAATGCTATGAAAATATAACTCACTTCTGAAAAAGTCTCCGAAGATGTTTCATGTGCATCAGTAGAAGCAAGATATGGTGGGATAAGAAACATGATAGATTCTGGAGTTACAAGGATGTGTACAGTGGAGTGTGGAGCTAGAGAGCTGGGAAAGGGCCAGATCATGAGGTTTTTAAAATATCATGACAAAGAGTCTGAACATTATCCAGAGGATGTTGGAAGTTAAAAGCTTTTAAGGAAGGGAGCAGTAAGATTGGATGTGTGTTTTAAGCAACTCATTCTGACAGCAGTGTGGAAAATGAATTGGATGAGGGGAGAATGGAGTGAAGAAACCCACTAGGAAGCTATTAAATAGGTTGAGGTGAGAATTTATGAGGCTTCTACTAGGGCCAGTAGCAATGTGGAGAGTAGTGGAGAGTTTCAAAAGCTACTTAGCAAGTAGAATAGACAGACTTGGTGTTTGATTGGACGGTGGAGTGAGAGGAGAAGCAGGAGCCTTGAATGGCTTTGTGATGGGCCTGTCTCCTGATACCATTACTTGAAGCCAGGAATATAGGAGGAGAATTGGGTTTATCCAAAGGAGGATACACTGTTTGTAAGTTGTCTAAGATATTTGAATGCAAATGTCCAAATATGTCCAGCATGTACACCCACATATCACACACACATAGCAAAACTGCTCACTAAGGATATATGAGCCAGATTTAAAGATACAGACAGATATCAACAGCATATGGTTGATGTATAAAGAAAGAATAATACTGGCAAATATAATTCGGAGGCTATTACTCCAGTCTAGATACTGTTCTGGTGCTTTGGGGATAACAGAAAAAAGGAATCTAGAATCTCAGAGATACGATTAGGTAAACAGAGTATGAAGAGAATGTGAGGTCAGAAAAATGTGGGAGAAGGAGAGAAGGGAATTTAGAAGTGTAATATAAAGGCATATGCTAGAGATGTCCAACAATTTGAGGACAAAAATGCATCTTGGGCTTTGATAGTTAGAAGTTGCTTAACTTCTAGTTAAAGGGAAGGGCAGACACAGGGTATGAAAGCATTCTGATCTCTTTCCTTAGAGTTGCGTTTGACTTTGATTAGTCACCTTTTAAACAGGTCTTGGAGGAAGTACTTAAGATTAGAAGGAGGTCTCTGAACAGAAAATGTGTAGTTGTGGTTGCTTGCTTTTGGAAGTGAAGAGAGCCAAATTCCCAGAGAGGAGAGAAGGGATGAAGCCAATCCTGCCCTCAGAGAGCAAGTTGAGGCAGATGAACTAAGTTGCCTCAGTGTTGTGAGAAGTCCACTAGACCTGTGCATCAGAAGGGCCTGGGCAAGGCTGGGGGACTTGAATAGGCTTGAGTAAGGGCAAGGAGATCCAAGCAGTCCATCCTAAAGGAGATCAGTCCTGGGTGTTCATTGGAAGGATTGATGCTGAAGCTGAAGCTCCAGTACTTTGGCCACCTCATGTGAAGAGTTGACTCATTGGAAAAGATCCTGATGCTGGGAGGGATTGGGGGCAGGAGGAGAAGGGGACGACAGAGGATGAGATGGCTGGATGGCATCACTGACTTGATGGACATGAGTTTGAGTAAACTCCAGGAGTTGGTGATGGACAGGGAGGCCTGGCGTGCTGTGGTTCATGAGGTCGCAAAGAGTCGGACATGACTGAGTGACTGAACTGAACTGAACTGAACTGAAGGGGACTTAGAGGGAGGAAGGTGGATACACTAGGTGCTGAGACCTGTCATCTAGATCCTTCTTCCAGCAGTGAGACACTTATTCTTCTAGTCACCAGGAAGGTTGAATGCTAGTTGCTTATGGCTGAGTCCCTCTGCAGAAATTGTCCTTGGTGAAGGGTATGCTCCCTTCCCAGGGGCAGGCTGCGTTCAGTGGCCAGTTGATGCAAATATATCAGAACCCAGACCCCTTGTCTCTACTTAGCACACCTCTGAAGGGCCAGCCCAACTTCAGAGTTCCAATGAAATTGGTTATAACCTCAGGGCAACCACATACCACTTTAATTTTTTTCTTAGCAGAATCTAGTTTTTCCTATTTGCTTACAGGTATTGTTCATAAGAACAGTCTTTAATAAACCTGCCTGCATCAAATCTTGGTTGCAGAGTCTTATTTCTGGGCGACTCAACCTAAGAGGGTGAGTAAATATGTTTTAATCAACTGTAGGTCTTCCAGATATGGATCTAACTAGCAGGAACAGAGTTTTGATTTCATCATTAGAGGACTGATCAAAACACTCAACAGTGAGAAGTTAACACAATGTAATCCTATAGCAGTTGTTCTCAACTAGGAGTAAGGAGGCCACACTCTATAGCTGTGTCCATCTGTGACCTTGATACCTTTCTTCTCCAAGTTTCTGATACCCAATGCCTCCTTGAGAAACACTGTTTTAATACTATGGAACTGTCTGCACTCTGGGATGGGCTTATTCCTGGTGGGTCGCTGAAGATGGAAAACCTATTGGTGAGACAAGGTTGTCATTAGAGGGGAGGGGAAGGGTAGGGGAGAGCTATTTCAGTTTTGCTTTGTTAAGGAAAGTATTTTAGTGTATTTCCATTCAGTTGAGAGAGAGAAGTTGTGAATACAAAGACCACTTTGTCTGAAAAGACCCTCTACCAACCAAAACCTACAAAATTTTCTCCAGTAGTCTCGTATCCACAATCATAACGCTGAACTCTCTTTCTGCATCTTAAGAATTAGAGTTCCCATTTCCAACCCCCTAAGATTGGAGGTTTGTGATATTTGATAGAGACTTCCAATGTTCTTCTTTTTCTAATAGCCAAGAGAAAATAGTCTTAGGTATTGCCATACTTTGGGCTTCCCAGGTGGCATTAGTGGTAAAGAACCCATCTGCCAATGCAGAGATGTTGGTTTGATTCCTGGGTTGGGAAGATCCCCTGGAGGAGAGCATGGAAACTTCAGTATTCTTGCCTGGAGAATCCCTGGACAGAGCAGCCTGGTGGGCTACGGTCCATAGGGTCACAGAGTCGAACACAACTGAAGTGACTTAGCATGTGTTGCCATATTTTATGGCTTTTTAAAATTGAGGCACAGCTAACATATATCATTATATTAGTTTCAGGTGCACATCATAATGACAGTATTTGTATATATTGCAAAATGATCACCGCAATGTCTAGTTAACATCTGTCACCATACATAGTTAAATTTTTTTTTTCTTATGTTGAGGATTTTTAAGGTCTGTTCTCTTAGCAATTTTCAAATATGCAATACAGTATTATTAATTATGCTATAAATTACATCCTTCTGACATTTATTTTACCGCTGGAAGTTCATACCTTTTGACCCCCTTCACCCATTTTATCTACCCAGTGTTTTTCTGACCCATTTCTAAATGACCTGGTCATCCTAGCCCTCAACTGCTGGGGGTCATCATGAGCCTGGCAGTTTCTTCCTCTTTGGGAGATCTGTTTATGACTCTTTACTTCTTGCTTGCAGCTTTTCTGATGGTCTGAGTAGTTTTGCAGTGGCAATCCTATCCCTTGAATCAAAACCCAAAGGTTAATAACTGCCTTCATATCTAACAGCTGATTTAAGCTGTAATTATGATGAAACAGAACTGGAAGTCCAGGTAAATGTTTTTACCAAGGAAGGAAGCCTGTGTTCAGGAGTGGGCATGCGATAAGGCTTCACTGCAATTAGAAATCACTCCTGGATGTTGACACCTCCCTCTGAGTTTCAGTGGGAGAATAAATTGGATGAGAGTAAAGCAACAGGACATGTAAGAGAAGGAAAAAAATTTTTAAAGATGTCTGACAATTCACAGGTGGAAGGTTGAATTTTTTAAAACTGCTTTGGGGGTATGAAAGCAAATTTCCCTGGTAAGAAATCATTTCCTTGCAGGATTGACTTGGGGGCTATTAGCCAGATATGACCTGAGTGCAGCATTCCCCATGGGTCATAAAGGTGACTATATGCAGGAACTGATCATTAGAAAAATGATTAAAGCTATTATTAACCCATTACTCAATTACTTATTAATTACTCTAAAATGTGGCTAGAAATGAGGCAATTAGGAGTTCACAGTTTAATTGGTATTTGAAATCACAGAGGGTGAATTGATGAGCACCAGCTGCTGTGACATTTTGCCTGGTGATGAGCTACTGAAGAAGCGGCTATAAAGCAGTACTCTATAGTCTCTCTTTTCACAGTATGGCCGCACTCAGGGAGGGTAGATGTTTCCCCCTGGGAGGAAAAAGGGACACTCACACTTCCATTTGACTAGAGAGCCATGAAGTCGGGATCATGCCAAAGCATGCAGCCCTGGGAAGAAAGTAGGAGGAAAAAGCTATGTGGTGGTCTTTCCCGTAGTGGATGCTGGATGGAAAGCTGCATCCGGGAAACATGGGATGACTGTTCAAAATTAAACTTCTGGCACAAGTGGGTTCTTAGCAAGCTAGGCACAGTATCAATGCCAGTGATACAGCCTTCAGAGTCCTCTTGCTTGTTTAGAGTAGCTGGGCTCCAGACATCCTCTGTTCCTCATTCAGGTGTTCAGAAGCATTTTGGTATCTTTTGATCATGTGTCTGTCAGCTCTGTGATAAGAAGTTAAAGTGCTTGTGGAAGTGGCTCCCTCCTATGAATCTCCCAGTTTTGTTTCTCCAGAGATATCTTTATGACATTAAATATGTTCTAATATTGTTATGCATATCCATAGGATATATGCACTAAGGATCTCTTTCCTAAAAGATGATGCTTTTTTTCTGAGAAATTTTAAATATATGAAAAACACAAAGAATGTTATGACAAATACCAGTTCTCTACAACCCAGAATTATTGATGTTTAATTGCCTATAGACATAGATAATCTCTATATAGTTCAAAAGTTTTATTTACTATAGAGTGTTTCATAGCATGACTATAAACATAAGTTTTATTTGTCAGTTTCCTTTATAATAGACATTTATGTTGTCAGATTTATAGTATCATAAGCAATGAACTAATGACTTTCATCATATATGTTTTGTGATTACATATATGACTGCTGGGTCAGAAAGTTTGTTGTTGTTGTTGAGTCACTAAGTCATGTCTAACTCTTTTGCGACCACCATGGACTTCAGACCGCAAGGCACCTTCTGTCTGTGGGATTTCCCAGGCAAGAATACTGGAGTGGGTTGCCATTTCCCTCTCCAAGGGATCTTCCTGACCCAGGGATCAAACCTGTGTCTCCTGCATTGGCAGGTGGATTCTTTACCACAGGTCACACCAGGGAGTAGTTTTAATTTTGCTAATTGCTACCAATTACTTTTCAAATTTGTTATGCCAGTTTATTTTTTTTTTCCTTTATTTTTATTAGTTGGAGGCTGTGGTTTTTGCTGTACATTGACACGAATCAGCCATGGATTTACATGTGTTCCCCATCCTGATCCCCCCTCCCACCTCCCTCCCCATCCCATCCCTCTGGGTCATCCCAGTGCACCAGCCCTGAGCACTTGCCTCATGCATCTATGCCAGTTTATATTCTTACCAGTGATGTATGAGAAGTCTGTGGTCCCCAAATTTTTGCAAAAAAAAACTAATATTGTCAAATCTTTTAGTGTTTGTATATTTGATAAGACAGAATGGCATTATATTGTGCTTTATTTTGCATTTTGCTGAGTACAGATGAGGCTGAACATCTTTTTGCCTTTTCATTGCCCATTCTAATTTCTTCTTCTGTGTTATAACCTGTGATGATTTTTCTGTGTTTATCTTCTTGATTTGTGGGAGTTCTTTATATATTAAACAGAATATAGGGTTTGACTCAATCTGCCTCTGTTTGAATTCTGATTTGTCACTAACCCAGTAAATTACTTATTTACTCTATGCTCCAGTTTTATTATCTGTAAGCTACAGATGATGATAGTTTCTTATTCATGGTGTTATCTTGAAGATTTGTTGAATTAGTAGCTATAAAAGGGGTTTAGAATAGTGCTTGATAATTTGTCAGAATGCGGAGGAGTAGAAACAATGAGAAAAATACAAAGAACTCACAGTCTTCCCAATTTTTTTTTGTTTTTTTTATACCTGCAGAAACAAGACAACCGTTAGTTGCTCAATAAATTATCCTAGTACACACTTTATGGCATTCTTACTGGGTTGCTTAACTTGTCAGGTACCCCTTCTTTGCCTGTGCTTATTTTGCATACCATTCAAATTTCTATACATCTTTGCAAGTTTAGCATAGTGTACAGTTAAGAAAATTTGTGAGATGATCTCTTCTTTGGTCCCCAATGCTTCTTGAACAAACCATGAATATAACCCTTAGCTCACAACATTGTTGTATTCTCTACACTCTACACTCAACCCCGGTAGGGACATAAGGGTAAAGACTGCCTCGTTCATCTCAGTATCCCCAGTGGCTAGGATTGTTACTGCTACTTAGAAGGGATTCAATAAATGTTGACTGATTGCCTGACAAAAGCTGTTTCCAACTGGAGGAAAACTATGCTTTAAAATTTTGCCCAGCTAATCAGTAATTAAAAGGGCAGTAGCATTAGTGAAGGTTAATTTTGGCATCATTTATTAAATATATTTTCATAAATTTTAAAGTTTCATTTGGGAAATATAGTGCACATAGATTATGTGTTGAGCACTTATGCACTAGTGCATTGTTTACACGCACAGACTATATTGTAGAAATAATAGCAAAATCTTGAGGGAAAATGTAGTTTACTGCAGCTCTTCTTAGAACTCACCTTAGAGCTTATTTAAAAGAAACAATTCATTCCTTTAGGGCCCTCAGCACAGAACTCTGCTTAACTGAGCTCCTGGGCTGATAACACATCAGAGAGAAAGGAAGGTGTCATTTGGCAATTTGGCTGCTGCTGATGACACAGTCATCTTTCATAAAAAAAAAGGTACCTCCAGGGGAGAGCTGCCTATGAGAGCAAAAGGATAGGAAGTTAAGAGAACTGGTTGCTAGGTTTTCTTTGCAGGAAAGCAAGCTATTTTTTTTTCTGAGTATAAGAAAACACAACCTATTTATTCTGACTGAGATAATACTAGAAAAGGAAAAGCTGAAAACCAGAAATATAGATCTTGAGAGGCACCTGGACTGCAGGTCACTGGGGGAAGGAAGTGTGCCTACTTTGTTCATCCTTTGTTTTCTGAGGAATTGACACAGTGTCTGGCACTAGTAGACATTTGGTAAATATTTATTCAGAAAGTACATGAATGGATGTGTCCTGGAGTTTAGAAGTATCCCTTATCCTTCATCTCAAAATTAAATGATAAAAATATAGTATTGGATGAAGGCAGCCAAAAGATACAAACTTCCAGTTTTAAGATAAAGGAGTATTAGGGATATAAAGTATTTAATACACCATAATAAATATAATTAACACTTCTGTGTGCTATATGTGGGCGCTTCCCAGGTGGCGCTAGCATCTCTTACTGCCAATGCAGTAAGAGACGGGTTTGATCCTTTGGTCAGGAAGGTCCCCTGAAGGAGGAAATGGCAACCCACTCCAGTGTTCTTGCCTGGAGAATCTCATGGACACAGGAGCCTGGTGGGCTACGATCCATGGGTTTGCAAAAAGTCAGAGACGACTGAAGCAACTTAGCAGACATACATGCACACATGCTATATGTGAATGTTGTCAGGAGAGTAAATTTTAAGATTTTTCTAAACAAGAAAAAAATTTTTTCATTTTATTTTGTATCTATATGAGATAATAGCTATTCAAGTAAACTTGTAATAATCATTTTATGATGTGAGTGAAAGTTGCTCAGATGTGTCTGACTCTTTGTGACCCCATGGACTATACAGTCCATGGAATTCTCCAGGCCACAGTACTGGAGTGGGTAGCCTTTCCCTTCTCCAGGGGATCTTCCCAACCCAGGGATCGAATCCAGGTCTCCTGCATTGCAGGCAGATTCTTTACCAGCTGAGCCACAAGGGAAGCCAATCATTTTATGGTGTACGTAAGTCAAATCATTATGCTGTATACATTAAACTCATGCAGTGCTGTATCTCAATGATATCTCAATAAAACTGGAAGGAAAAATATATAATATTTTCATAAAAATATAGTTTCAAAATTACCAAAAAAAAAAAAAAAAGAGAGAGAGAGAACATGAGATACATAGTAATGTGAAAGTGTTAGTTGCTCAGTTGTGTCTAACTCTTTGAGACCCTGTGGACTGTAGCCTGCCAGGCTCCCCTGTCCATGCAATTCTCCAGGCAAGAATACTAGAGTGGGTAGCCACTCCCTTCTCCAGAGGATCTTCCTGACCCAGGGATGGAACCTGGGTCTTCAGCATTGCAGGCAGATTCCGTGCTGCTTGAGCCACCAGGGAAGCCCCAGATACAGTCACGTGCTATGCTGTGCTGTGCTTAGTCGCTCAGTCGTGTCCGCCTCGTTGCAACCCCATAGACTGTAGCCCGCTGGGCTCCTCCATGCATGGGGATTCTCCAGGCAAGAATACGGGAGTGGATTGCCATGCCCACCTCCAGGGGATCTTCCCAACCCAGGGATCGAACCCAGGTCTTCCGCATTGTTAAGGATTCTTTACCAGCTGAGCCACCAGGGAAGCCCCAAATATAGTCATAATGCACCCATGAAGATAAAATTAGGTTTTGAATACTTTCCCATAGTCATTATTATGTATGTACATGTTAGTATTTGCATATGTGTGTGCATAGATATATACAAATTTATGATTATGATTTATAAGTGAATTTTCATTCTAATTTTTATTTCTACTGTGAATATTTTTCAATATTATAAAATAATTTCTCTGAGAATGGTTCAAGCTGATTTCCTTTAGGATGGAGTGGTTGGATCTCCTTGCAGTCCAAGGGACTCTCAAGAGTCTTCTCCAACACCACAGTTCAAAAGCATCAATTCTTCAGCGCTCAGCTTTCTTTAGAGTCCAACTCTCACATCCATACATGACTACTGGAAAAACCATAGTTTTGACTAGACGGACCTTTGTTCATAAAGTAATGTCTCTGCTTTTTAATATGCTGTCTAGGTTGGTCATAACTTTTATTCCAAGGAGCAAGTGTCTTTTAATTTTATGGCTGCAGTCACCATCTGCAGTGATTTTGGAGCCCCCAAAAATAAAATCTGTCTCTGCTTCCATTGTTTCCCCATCTATTTGCCATGAAATGATGGGACCAAATGCCATGATCTTAGTTTTCTGAATGTTGAGTTTTAAACCAACTTTTTCACTCTTCTCTTTTGCTTTCATCAAGAGGCTCTTTAGTTCTTCTTCACTTTCTGCCATAAGGGTGGTATCATCTGCATATCCAAGGTTATTGATATTTCTCCTGGAAATCTTGATTCCAGCTTGTGCTTCATCCAGTCCAGCATTTCTAATGATGTACTCTGCATATAAGCAGGATGACAATATACAGCCTTGATATACTACTTTCCCGATTTGGAACCAGTTTGTTGTTCCATGTCCAGTTCTAACTGTTACTTCTTGACCTGCATACAGATTTCTTAGGAGGTAGGTCAGGTGGTATGGTATTTCCATCTCTTGAAGAATTTTCCACAGTTTATTGTGATCCACACAGTCAAAGGTGTTGGCATAGTCAATAAAGCAGAAGTAGATGTTTTTCTGGAACTCTCTTGCTTTTTCGATGATCCAGCAGATGTTGGCAATTTGATCTATGTTTCCTCTGCCTTTTCTAAATCCAGCTTGAACATCTGGAAGTTCATGTACTGTTGAAGCCTGGCTTGGAGAATTTTGAGCATTACTTTGCTAGTGTGTGAGATGAGTGCAATTGTGCAGTAGTTTGAGCATTCTTTGGCATTGCCTTTCGTTGGGATTGGAATGAAAACTGACCTTTTCCAGTCCTGTGGCCACTGCTGAGTTCTCCAAATTTGCTGGCATATTGAGTGCAGCACCTTAAGCCATTCTCGGTGAGAATGGTTTAAAATGACTAAAAATGTATTATTACTAACCTATCAACCTGTAATGATTCTTCTCTATTGTTACATAATTGAACTGCTTTTATTTGTTACTAGTTTTTTATTTTAACATTTTTATTTATCTCTTTATTAGTTTTTATTGGAGGAGAGTAGCTTTACAGTGTTGAGTTAGTTTCTGCTATATAGCAAAGCGAATCAGGTATCCACATACGTATATCCACTCTTTTTTAGATTTCCTTCCCATTTAGGTCACCACAGAACACTGAGTAGAATTCTGTGTGCTGTACATACAGTAGGTTCTCATTAATTATCCATTTTACACATAGTACTGTATACATGTCACTCGCAGTCTCCTCATTCATTCCACCCCTCTCCCCCCCAAGCTGTTTTTAAATAGCTTCTGTTTTAAAAACATAAATGTCAATTAATGAGGTTACTTAAGTCAAAGAACATTAATGTTTAACTCTTTTGGTATACTTTTCCAAAATTATTTTCCAGACAGGAGCCTTTCTTCTCCCTTCTCTCCTTCCTCTTGGTTTGTTCACTATGTCTGCAAGTCTGCTTTTGTTTTATAGATATGTTCCTTTGTACCATATTTCTTCAAGAAAATTAGAGATACCAAGGGAACATTTCATGAAAAGATGGGCTCAATAAAGTACAGAAATGGTATGAACCTAACAGAAGCAGAGGATATTCAAAAGAGGTGGCAAGAATACACAGAAGAACTGTATGAAAAAGATCTTCATGACCCAGATAATCACCATGGTGTGATCACTCACCTACAGCCAGACATCCTGGAATGGGAAGTTAAGTGGGCCTTAGGAAGCATCACTACCAACAAAGCTAGTAGAGGTGATAGAATTCCAGTTGAGCTATTTCAAATCCTGAAAGATGATGCTGTGAAAGTGCTGCACTCAATATGCCAGAAATTTGGAAAACTCAGCAGTGGCCACAGACTGGAAAAGGTCAGTTTTCATTCCAATCCCAAAGAAAGGTAATGCCAAAGAATGCTCAAACTACCGCACAATTGCACTCATATCACATGCTAGCAAAGTAATGCTCAGAATTCTCCAAGCCAGGCTTCAATAGTACGTGAACCATGAACTTCCAGATGTTCAAGCTGGATTTAGAAAAGGCAGAGGAACCAAAGATCAAATTGCCAACATCTGCTGGATCATCGAAAAAGTGAGAGAGTTCCAGAAAAACATCGATTTCTGCTTTATTGACTATGCCAAAGCCTTTGACTGTGTGGATCACAATAAACTGTGGAAAATTCTGAAAGAGATGAGAATACCAGACCACCTAACCTGTCTCTTGAGAAATCTGCAGGCAGGTCAGGAAGCAACAGTTAGAACTGGCCATGGAACAACAAACTGGTTCCAAATAGGAAAAGGAGTACATCAAGGCTGTATATTATCACCATGCTTATTTAACTTGTATGCAGAGTACATCATGAGAAACGCTTGATTTCCAGGAGAAATATCAGTAATCTCAGATACGCAGATGACACCATCCTTATGGCAAAAAGTGAAGAACTAAAGAGCCTCTTGATGAAAGTGAAAGAGGAGAGTTAAAAAGTTGGCTTAAAGCTCAACATTCAGAAAACAAAGATCATGGCATTTGGTCCCTTCATTTCATGGCAAGTAGATGGATGAACAGTGGAAACCATGGCAGACTTTATTTTTTTGGGCTCCAAGATCACTGGAGATGGTGACTACAGCCATGAAATAAAAATATGCTTACTCCTTGGAAGAAAAGTTATAACCAACCTAGGCAGCATATTAAAAAGCAGAGACATTACTTTGCCAACAAAGGTCTGTCTAGTCAAGGCTATGTAGAAGGCAATGGCACCCCACTCCAATACTCTTGCCTGGAAAATCCCATGGATAGAGGAGCCTGGTAGGCTGCAGACTATGGGGTCTCGAAGAGTCGGGCACAACTGAGCGACTTCACTTTCACTTTTCATTTTCATGCTTTGGAGAAGGAAATGGAAACCCACTCCGGTGTTCTTGCCTGGAGAATCCCAGGGATGGGGGAGCCTGGTAGGCTGCCATCTATAGGGTCCCACAGAGTCAGACACAACTGAAGCGACTTAGCAGCAGCAGCAGCAGTCAAGGCTATGGTTTTTCCAGTAGTCATGTATGGATGTGAGAGCTGGACCATAAAGAAAGCTGAGCGCTGAAGAATTGATGCTTTTGGACTGTGGTTTTGGAGAAGACTCTTGAGAGTCCCTTGGACTGCAAGGAGATCCATCCTAAAGGAAATCAGTCCTGAATGTTCATTGGAAGGACTAATGCTGAAGCTGAAATTCCAATACTTTGGCCACCTGATGCAAAGAGCTGATTCATTTGAAAAGACCCTGATGCTGGGAAAGATTGAAGGCGAGAGGAGAAGTGGATGACAGAGGATGAGAGGGTTGGATGACATCACCAACTCAATGGACATGAGTTTGAGTAAACTCCGGGAGTTGGTGATGGACAGGGAGGCCTGGCGTGCTGCAGTCCATGGGGTCGCAGAGTCAGACACAACTGAGCAACTGAACTGAACTGAACCATATTTTAGATTTCACAAATAAGTGATAGCATGGCATTTCCCTTTCTCTTTCTGACTTATTTCCCTTAGTGTGATAATCTCTGGGTCTATCCATGCTGCAAATAGCATTATTTCATTCTTTTTAATGACTGAGTAATATATCATTGGGGGCTTCCCTAGTGGCTCAGATGGTAAAGAATCTGCCTGCAGTGCAGGAGACCTGGGTTCAGTCCATGGGTTGGGAAGATCCCCTGGAGAAGTAAATGGCAACCCACTCCAGTATTCTTGCCTGGAGAATTCCACGGACAGAGGAACCTAGCAAAGTATATCCATGAGATTACAAAGAGTCTGACACGAGTGACCTACACACACAGAATATGTCATTGTGTATTTATACCATATCTTCTTTATCCATTCATTTGTCAAGAATACTGAGCCTATCAATAATAATTACCCAGGTTGTCAAATTTCTTTTAACTTTATTTTATGGTAACTTACAAGAAACAAGTTTTAAAGTAATTAAATCCTCTGTTTTTTGTTTTGTTTTTTGCTATGTGATTTCTGTGTTTTTCATTCTTAGAAAAAGTTTCTCTTCTGAGGGTTTACAGAATGCTCATTTATAGTTTTTTTCTAGTTTAGTTTAGTTTACGTTGGTTTAGTTTTATTTTGTCTTAATTTTAAGCACATCACTAAGTCATTTCAGTTTAGCTTTATTTTACCCCAAATACCCAACCAATTGTTCCAGCATCATTTATTGAATACTCTTCCTTTTATATTACTGGTTATTGGTGGAAATTTAGCTATATATTAAATTCTTACATATAAGAGTATTGGTTTCTGAAATGTTTATATTGCTCCATTGATCAAACTGTCAATTCATGCCCTAGATACATAGCATCATGATAACTAAAGGTTTATTGTAGGCTTTATTATCTTGTAAAACAAAGTTCTCTTTATGACTCTTTTCATCTCATTTTATTTATCTTTCTGGAATTTTCATACTATTCAAGACTATATACTTTAAAAAATGAGCTATATTTTTACTTTGTCCAGTGAAACTTAGAAGAACTCGAGAAAAATTGTATTGGAATCACATTAAGCCTTTAAATTATTTGTAAAGAATTAAATAATTACCTTTATAATATTTAATATTCTCTCTCAGGAACATGGTATATCTCTATTTCTATTCTCCTTTTATATCTCTCCATATATTTTCTAATTCTCTTCATATAGATAACACACAATTCTCTAATTTGTTTTTCACTGATTTCTTATTAGAGTTACTTTTAAATTTGCCTAATTATTTTTGATGACACAGAATAAAATAATTTCACCATTATAGTTTTTTCATCTTTGTAATTTGACTAGATTACTGCTGGTGAAAAGAAGCAACTATTCATATTTTGTGTTTATCTTTGCATCTGGACATTTTCCTAACTTCTCTAATTAGCTTGAATGATAATTGTTAAAGTTTCTTGAGTCTTCTAGGCTGCCAAATCAATAGTTTATAAAATATTTCCTCTTTAATAACTGTAACTTATTTCCCTTAGCTTTATTATTGTTTTGCAAATTTACTAAGTTTAATTAAATAATAATGAAGAATTAAAGGTAATATTTTGTTCCTGAATATAAACATATATGTATATGTGTGTAATATATATTTCTGAAAATATATATTTCAGAATGCTGCCTCTAGATTTTGTTATTCATTGAAATGTTAAGGAAATTTCCTCCCTTGCTTATTTTCTAAGAAGACTTTCCTGAGGAATAGACATTATATTTTGTTGGATAATTTTATAGCATTTGCAGGAACAATTATGTTGCTTTTCTCCTCTGATCTATTACTAATGGACAATATTAATAAATTTACTATTAATAAGTGAATCTTATATTCTGAGATTAAAAACTACATACTATTTTGGGAATATTATGTTTCTAATATAGTAGTATATTGTTTTCACTGGTTTATTTAAGATTTTTACATTTATCTCTGAAGTGTCATTGTGGTAATTGGTGACAGGGACCCATGTTCCCTATACTTTAGGGGCCTCTTACCAGGAATCCTTTTGTTAATGGGACTAGCTAGCATATTATGATGTAAGTTCTATAAGAGCAGAGAGCCTTGTTTTGTTTTAATTGAAGTGTAGTTGGTCTACAATGTTGTGTTAATTTCTGCTGTACAGAAAAATGATTCAGTTGTATATATATATATGTAATATTTTTTACTTTCTTTTTCATTATGGTTTATCACAGGATATTGAATATAGTCTCCTGTATATACAGTAGGACCTTGCTGCTTATCCATTCTGTATTTACTAGTTTGCATCTATAAACCCCAAATTCCCACTCCTTCCCTCTCCCATCCCTCCTCCCCCTTGGCCCCCCACAAGACTATTCTCTATGTCTGTGAGTCTGTTTCTATTTCATAGATAAGTTCATTTGTGTCATATTTTAGATTCCACATAGGAGTGATATCATATGGTATTTGCCTTTCTCTTTTTGACTTGCTTCATTTATTATGGTAATCTCTATTTATATCAATGTTGCTGCATATTATATTATTTCATTCTTTTTTATGGCTGAGCAGTATTCCATTGCTTATATGTGGCACATTTTCTTTATCCATTCATCTGTTGATGTTCTTTTAGGTTATTTCCATGTCTTGGCTATTGTGAATGGTTTTGCTATGAACATGAGGGTGCATGTGTCTCTTTGAATTATACTTTTGCCAGTTATATGCCCAGGAGTGGGATTGCTGGAACATATGGTAATCCTTTTTTAGCTTTTTTGAGGAACCTCCATACTGCTTTCCATAGTGGCTATACCAATTTACATTCCCACCGACAGTGTGGAAGGGTTCCCTTCTTTCCACACTGTCTCAGCATTTGTTATTTGTAGACTTTTTAATAATGGCCATTTTGACCAGTGTGAGGTGTTACCTCATTGTAGCTGTGTTGAGCATCTTTTCATGTGCTTGTTGGCAATCTGTATGCCTTCTTTGGAAATTTAGGTCTTCTGCCAATTTTTTCAATTGGGTTATTTGGTTTTATGTTACTAAGTTGTACGTGCTGTTCATATATTTTGGAAGTTAAGCCCTTGTTAGTTTCATTGCAAATATTTTCTACTAGTCTGTAGGTTGTCTTTTTATTTTGTTCATAATTTCCTTTGTTGTACAAAAGCTTATAAGTTTGATTAGGCTCCATTTGTTTATTTTTGCTTGTATTTCTATTGCCTTGGAGGCTAACCTAAGAAAATATTGGTACTGTTTATGTCAGAGAATGTTTTGCCTATGTTCTCTTCTAGGAGTTTTATGGTATCATGTCTTATATTTAAGTCTTTAAGCCATTTTGAGTTTACTTTTGTGTATGGTATAAGGGTGTATTCTAATTTCATTGATTTACATGCAGCTGCCTGACTTTACCAACACCATTTGCAGAAGAGATTGTCTTTTCTCCATTGTATGTACTTGCCTCCTTTATCAGAGATTAATTGCCCATAGGTGTGTGGGTTTATTTCTGGGCTGTCTATTCTGTTCCCTTGATCTGTCTGTCTCTTTTGTGCCAATCCCAGACTGTTTTGATTACTGTGTGCGTGCATGCTAAGACGCTTCAGTAGTGTCCAACTGTTTGTGACCCAATGGGCTGTAGCCTGTGAGGCTCTTCTGTCCATGGGATTCCTCAGGCAAGAATACTGGAGTGGGTTGCCATGTCCTCTTCCAGGGGATCTTCTAATTCCAGGAATTGAACCCGCATCTCTTATCTCTCCTGCACTGGCAGGCATGTTCTTTATCACTAGTACCACCTAGGAAGCCCATGATTACTGTAGCTTTGTAGCATTGTCTGAAGTCTGGGAGGTTTATGCCTCCTGTTGTGTTCTTTTTCTTCAAGATTGCTTTGGCAATTCTGGGTTTTTTAATAGAGGTCTTTGTTTCATTTGCTGATGCTTCATTTAAGACCTTAGAAGTGTACCTGATACAAAACTGGTATTCAATTAAATACTTGTTGAATGGATTAATGAATTCTCTGTTTTACTGATATTTACCATCTTCAGTCATTTTATACTTGACATACATTCTTTGATTCTTTATTTTGACTCTTTACCTGAGGAACTGGAATAAAACATGAACCATAGAAACTCAGATATCACATGTACACATTTTTTTCCTTATGAATATGAGCATGGTGTACTTGTTGAGCCTTTAAATATTGGAGGATATCCTTCTGTTACCACAGGAATGGAAAAATAGCTGTTTGTACAAAATTTTGCCATCAAAATTATACTATATGTTCCATTATTTTCTGGTACTTAGCATTGCTGGGGAATATTGTGAAGCTGACATCTGTTTATTTGCCTATTATTTTCTTTAAAGCCAGGATGCTTTATTCCTAACTTTTAAATACAATGACAAAAATACTATATTTGTTTTTTTAAAACATACATATATAGGCACTGTGTTAGTTGCTCAGTCGTGTCCAACTCTTTGCGACCCCATGGACTGTAACCCACCAGGCTGCTCTCTCCATGGGGTTTTCCAGGCAAGAATACTAGAGTGGGTTGCTATTTCCTTCTCCAATGAATCTTCCAGACCCAGGGATCGAACCCGGGTCTCCCACATTGCAGGTAGTTTTTTACCATCTGAGCCACCAGGGAAGCCATATGTGCACTATATGAAGTAAAAGTCCCTCTGCCTAGTCCTTCTATTTCCCCAGCACAGAACTCCTTCAAAATAACCTCACTCCTCAGATATAGCTTCTCTACCAGTTGGTTTTTCCTCTAGATTTGTTTTATATATATTATATGGATCGGTATTTTCTTCTTTCTGAAATGAGATTACACTTTTGTAACAGGTGCCTAAAAGAGAACTCGAAAAACATTTTTGAATACAGATTGCCATTTTCTTCTTCATCTAAATGGACACGGAAATTAACACTGAAATGAATTTTCTGGACTCACTGCTTGAATGGCCCTTCCTGATTGTGTAAATATTAGAGGAGTAGGCACATGTCGCCCTGAGGAAAAGGCATAGTAGGTGTTTTTGTGTCTTTACCAAAACTGCCTTTTCTCAGTGTCCCCTCAGTATGTGGACATTATCTGGTGTTTGAGTGGAAAGTGGAAGATTTTATGTGGGGCTCATGAAGCCCCATTTAATTGAATGGATGGAAGCTTCAACCCCTTCTCATTCAAGAATCAACCTTACTAAAATCTCAGAGGTGGATTAAGATGTCCCACCTAGCACAAGGATTCCAAAATAAACAGAAAAGAAATTTTGAGTTTCCAGAAGATTAGGAAGTAATGTATGTATGACAAAGCTGGAGAGGGAAAAGAGCCCCAGCAACCTATCAGGAGTTTAAGGTAGTACCATAGTACACAGGTTCTTCGCCATTGATAAGCACCTAAAGAGGGAGAATGGCCAATATATTTCTTGGAACAGTGATACCTTCTACTAAGTTTGAACATGTTTTCAATAAGACTGTAATTACCTTCTATTAGCTCTAAAATTTAAATAGAAATCTGTTAAATAAAATAACCTAGTTTTTGGTACTTCAGGATATGAAAGAAGAGGAAAAGAGTCCACTGCAGACCCCAAAGAGAAGATGAGCTCTCAGGGGCAGGCTATGATGAGGCACTGATGGATGGACTCATCTGAACATGAGCCCTCCATGGAAATCTAAGGGATTATACTAGTGGCAGAGGTAGATGTAATTAATACTTCGTACAGTATTGAGATAGCTGCGTGAACCATCGTATTTTGATATTATGAAAAGTGTAGGACTCAAAAGATGGGAGAGTTTGGGGAGCATCAGTTTACAAGTACTTGACTATAAATGATCCTCATCTGTCCTAATAGGTATAGTGAACAGCCTGTAGGAGAGCCGCAGTGACCCCACTTCCTCGTATCATCCCTCTCCTTGATTGTAGGCTTAATTTAGTGATTAACTTCTAGTGAATAAATGCAGCTAGAAGGTGATGGAATCTCACATCCAGGATTAGGTTATGAAAGGACTGTGGATTTCATTTTAGGCATTCTCTTACTCATCCTGAGGCAAGCAAGCTGCAGTGTTGTAAACTTCCCAGTGGGGAGACCCACCTGGCAAGGAATTGAGGGAGGTCTCCGGCGAAAAGTCAACAAGAAACTAAAGTTCTCAGTTCAACAGCTTACAAGGAACTGAAGTATGCAAACAACAACATGAGTGTGCTTGGAAGGAGAGTCTTCCCCTGTTAAGCTTTCAGATGAGAACATAACCCTGGTTTATGGCTTGACTACAACTTCATGAGAAGTCTTATGCCAGAACCAACCTAAGTAACACCTGGATTCCTGAACCATAGAGACTGTGAGAAACTAAGTGTGTGATGTTGTACGTTGGTGAGTTTGGAGGGTAATTTGTTATGCAACAACAGATAATTAATTCAGTTAGAAAAATAATCAAATGTGTGTCACAAATAGTTGATTGTTTGGGCAAAGATTGATTTGGGATTCTGCGTGGAATCAAATGTTTAATCAAGTCAGAGTTAGTAAATACAACAATATGTTCAAGGATGCATCATCATACAGAGCAGTAAGCCATGGGATATTATAACAAACCATCCATTTCCATGATTCCACTGGCTTCTTAAGATATATATGTAAATATGTTTTAGAAGAGACAGAGGCTTTGGTGGGGTCTAGGGAGACAACCCTGACTTGTCTTTCCTCCCCTCCCAATGACAGCCCATGAAAACACAAAGTTACATAGGAATATTGGTCAAAAATCCAGTAGATCCCAAGTAAAGCCACTAATCAGAGTACAGAGGGGGCCTTAAATGAGAATGCCTGGCAGTTCAGGGCTTTCACCTGCCAATGGCTGCAGAAGAGTCGCTGTCCTTGCACCCCTCCCCCTTCCAACCCCATACAATGGTCTCCTCATTAATAAGTCTCTTTCTGCATGCTTTTAGGGAATTCAGTTTCCAGGATTCAACATAGCTGAGGGCATATGTAGACAGATGGTGGAGCAATGTATCTAGAGATATCAAGTTGATAGCATAAAAGAATAGAGACAGAAAGCACTGAAGCCTCCTTGCTCTGATCAGTACATTTTTTTTATTACAACCATAGGCTGTTACAAGGTACTCTCAATGTTTTCCATCCTTATATTTGTCATGTTATAATCCTAAAAATTAATCAATCTTCAAATACATAATTGCAGTGTTCTAGTCTATTTTTAATCTGTGATTTTATATAATATTCACATTACAAGTCTATTTCTAGAATCTGCCTGCAACAGGGCCTGGTCAGTCAGATGATGTGGTTTTGTAGTTTGCAAAGCAAACTCTAGGTTCTAGACTGCCTGGATTTGAATGCTATTTCTGCTGCTTACTGGCTGTGTCACTTTGGGCAAGTGACTTAATCTCTCCATGCTTCAGCCTCCTTACTTTTAAGATAGAGATAATAATAGCACTTACCTGATAGCATTATTCTGAGAATTCAGTGAGTTATTCCTTATAAATTGCTTAGACAGCAACATCTCCACAAATGGGTTTGCTCTGTTAGCCATTAGTTTCATCATAGAATAGCAAATGCTGGGGGAGAGTAGGGGTGTTGGTGGACAAGAAAAGAAACCTTCAGCTTCCTCAGTACAGAGAAGTTCCTTTGCCTCAGGAGTCAGCCTGACCCAGAAACAGTGTTAGTGGTGTGACAGAAAGCTGTTTCACATTCCGTGAAAATCCCAGATTAATATTAATACTCATGAGGTAGTCTCTGGAGGCCTAGACTTGGACCTGCTTCCACCTTAGCCCTGTTGGGCCTTAATTCATACATATTCACTCAGACAAGTGTTGCTTAAGCTGGGGAAAAAGTCAGCTTATTGGTCCTTTGTTTTTTTTATTTTATGGTTCTGTCTTTTCTTTTGGAAAACAAATAATTTATTCTCTTACCCCTCAGGGAGCAGAGCAGGTCATACACTGAAAACAACTGTCTATGGAAAAAAGGACAACAGTTTTTTTCAGACAACAGTTCTAAAAAAACATCATTTTTTCAGTAGAGAAAATCAAGCTTGCTTGCTTGCTATTTTCTCAATACTCTAAAAACAAACAAACCAAAGACAGCTCATGAGACTGGTAGTTTTCTTGTGATTATCCTTATCTCAAGCTTCATAGTGAATGGAATTCTCCCCCCAGGAGTAGGGATGGAGGCCCAAGTACTAAGTAGCAAGAGGCATGAGACACTCCCCACCCCCCGAACCCCCTCACCCCACCTCAGGCGTGTTCTCTGGGATAAACTCTGCTAACTTGAAGGAAGACCTCTGGTTTGAGATTGGGCTGAGAATTCTGCAGAGCATAAAGAACTCCCTTCTTCTCACTGGACTAATCAACACACATAAGCCTATACTTGTGTGCACATACTATTCTACATTTCACAGTTACTCCCTTACAGTTTGTGTATTTGTGTGCGCACACACTCTGCTCTCCTATAAATGTATATCTGAGACACATTCTCACGTACATGTGCATGGTGGTCATGCCCAAGTGTTAGTGTCAGAATCACGGAGGGGTGAGGGGCTTACATCAGTTCAGAAAAGGAAGCTTCTTAATAGATTATGATCAAAGTAAAACTGAGACACAGTCCTTCTCAACTCCTTTGGCAAGATTCATGAGGTACAGTGCTAGGCCAGGAATAGCTCCCTGCAGGGATTTAATATTTATCTTTAAAGTCAGTTGTTTGAAGTCTTATCAATTTGAGGCAAGGAATATCTACCTGATTCTGAGATATAAGAATAGGAGTGAAAGATGAATCTCAGTCATCAGCCAGTCAACATGCATTTAACTGATGCCTGCTGTGGCCCAGGCAGTGCCCTGAACACTAGGAGAGAAAGATGATTGAAACACAATTCCTACCCGTCATAGTAATAGGGAAGATGAGACTAACACACAGAAAGCAGACTACTCCAAGATCAGTGATACATTGTCAATGTCCAAAAGGACCTTATCTCATCAAACACATTAATTTTGGCAGTGGGTCGCTGATGTCCACAAGGTCACTTTCTTATGGCCATACAACCAGGTAATAAATGAATGCTTCTTGATGAAATTACTCTCTCCATCCTTCTGCATTGTTCTGTAATTCTACAAAAAAACTACATAACCCTGTGTTTTAGCCAGGTACCACTTGTCTGTCCCTAATCCAGGATTGTGAGCTGCCATAAGATGGGAACCTGATCTTAGACACTTTCAAAGCTCACCGTGACTGACACAGTCATCATTATCCAGAAGGTGTGCAATTCGTCAGCCTAAAGTGATCTGAAATAGTCTGGGTGATATTGCTGTTGGCCCAGGGCTCCATTCATTACACAAAGAAGCAGCACAGATAGTAAAGAACTAAATCCTGGATACAAACTCAAGGTAAAATGCTTCAACCTTGTCATAAAAATTACAGGTATATTTCCAAGCCCTTCTGTTTTCTTATCCATTTTGACCTCAGTTCTTGTATAATTTTACAGACAAAGGTAATGCATTCTCATTTCAGCCAGCAGGAAAAAGGTCAGGTTCCTCAGGTTCGTTTGACTCTTCATATTCAGAGACAGAATCATTGAAAGGTTTTGGTATATTTCTCCTAAGGGTTTTTAAAATTTATGCCAAGTCACCCAATCATCAAACATTGATTTCAACAAGAATTAAAAAAAAAAAAATAACCTGCTCTTTGCCAAATACTGGGCAAATAGTTGGCTAGAAATTTGCTTAGCTGAATTATTGAACACTTTAGGCTCAGAAAAAAATAAAAAACAGCAGTTACATTATTTTCCTTGTGCTACTGTAACAAATTGCCACAACCTTGGTGGTTTAAAACAACAGAAAATTATTCTTTCACATTTATAGATGCTGGAAGTCCAAAAACAAGTTGTCAGCACAGCCACACTCTTTCTGGAAATGCTAGAGAAGAATCCTTCCTGCCTTCTCCTCGTTTCTGGTAGCTCCTGACAATTCCTTACCATTCCCTGACTTATCAATGCAGTACTCCAGACTCTGTCTCTGTCATTTCTGTATCTGTCTCTGCATTCTCTCCTCTTCTTAGAAGGAGCCCACCCTAAATCCAGGATGGCTTCCTTTCTAGATCTTAACTAATTGCATCTGCAAAGACCTTGTTTCCAAATAAGGTCACATTTTTGAGGCTCCAGGTGGGCATGAATCTTGGGGGGACACCATTCAACAGCTGTCACTGCACTTGGCTTGCAGGAGTCCGCATTGATAAGACTGATAGTAAACGAGCTGACCGTGGAGGGAAGCTTACCTTTGTCTCCATGAATGAGTTCCTCCCATCTGGCTTCTGATTCTTCACAGTCTTACTCTCTGTCCTATGTGTATCCAGACTCATACTGCTCACTAGGATTCTGAACTCCTGATTCACATGATTCGTTTTTTTCTGCCACTTTATTTGTATTTTTAATGGAAGGATATTGCTTTACAGAATTTTGTGGTTTTCTGTCATACCTCAACAAGAATCAGCCATAGGTACACCCATGTCCCCTCCCTCCTGAGCCTCCCTCCCACCTCCCTCCCCACCCCACCCTTCTAGATTGTCACAGAGCCCTTGTTTGAGTTCCCTGAGCCATACAGCAAATTCCCATCGGCTATCTATTTTACATATGGTAATGTAAGTTTCCATGTTATTCTTTCCATACATTTCACCCTCTCCCTCCTCTTCTCCGCCCCTGTCCATAAGTCTTTTCTCTATGTCTGTTTCTTCATTGCTGCCCTGAAAATAAATTCATCAGTATCATCTTTCTAGATTCCATATATATGCATCAGTATACGATATTTATATTTCTCTTTCTGAGTTACTTCACTGTGTATAATAGGCTCTAGGTGGTTCGTCTACCTCATTAGAACTAACTCAAATGTGTCCTTTTTATGGTTGAGTAGTATTCCATTGTATATATGTACCACTGCTTCCTTATCAGATGATTCTTTTACATATGACACTGGTTGTCATGTGTTTGCCAAGCTACTGACCTATGCTCTCGTGAGTACCCTGGCCCATCTGGACCTGAGTATTGCCCTTTTTTTCATTCAAAAAATATTCACTGGACATTTCCAAGTGTCAGGCACTGTCTTGAATACTGGATTCTCAGCAATGACAGACAAGGTCTGTACCCCCATGAGGCATAAGGGATGGAAATAAGCCCAAAAGCAAACAGATAGTGGGTGCCCAAAACACTATCTGGCATGTAATTGGTGTTCAGTGAATATTTGTGGTTTGACAGATGAGCAGGAAAGTTTCTGATAGTGACAGTGATATGAAGGAAATAGATTTAATGTGAAATAGAACATTTAAAAAAGGTCAATATGGAAAGTTTCTCTAAGAATATGTTGATTAGACTGAAGTCTGAAGAAAAGGAAGGGGCTAGCTGAGGAGAAGGTATGTCTAAGGTAGAGGAAAGAGCAAGTGAGTTCTGAAAGAATATCACTGAGTTGAGAACAAACTGGGGGTGGGGGGTAGAAATAGAACAATTTGACAGAGGTAAACTGAGCAAAAGTGAAAGTGTGAGTTGTTCAGTCATGTCCGACTCTGCAACACCATGGATGGTAGCCTGCCAGGCTCCTCTGTCTGTGGAATTCTCCAGGCAAGAATACTGGAATGGGTTGCCATTCCCTTCTTCAGAGGATCTTCCCAACCCAGGGATCAAATCCAGGTCCCCTGCACTGCAGGAAGATTCTTTACCATCTGAGCCACTCTGGACCTCCAAACTGAGTAAGGGGAAGACTAATTCATGATGGTATCGAAAAGGAAGAGGGAAGCTTGGTTATACACTGGAGATCAGACAGAGAAGTTTGGGCTTACTTTCCAAGGCAACTGGATGCCATTTGAGGTTTAAGCGGTGAATCAGTCTGATTTAACTCATGAATTGAAAGATCGCCATAACTACCCTGAGGAGAAAATATTGTCAGAGGCAAGATTTGAGGAAGGAAGACAGTTTAGGAAGTGCATCAGTTAGAATGTTTTTTTCACATAAACAGGTCATAAGTGTAAAAGATATTGATCCCTTCAGTCCTTAGTGTAACCAGGCAAGGACAGGGCTGGCCAAAGCCACAAGGTTGGTCTGTCTACGAATAGATCCATCCATTAACCTGAATAGCATCATTTTCTGTGTGACACGATGTGAACAAGACTGGAAAGTACTGCTCTAAAGAATATTTTTCATGTTTTCTATCTATGCAGCTTCTTTTATACATTCTGTGTCTGGAGAATTTCTCACTGTGGCACCCAGTCTCTGAGATGTCTTCCAATGATCCCCAAATCCTGGTATTCACACTGCCATGTAGTCCCTCTGACACTGTTTAGTTTCTATAAGTGACAGAAGTCACTTCTAAGATTAGGTAGTAAAAGAATGTGGCTTATGTCTTGCCCTCTCTCTCTCGGGTCACTCACTCTGGGGCAGCCAGCTGCCATGTCTTGAGAATGTCCAGGTATCCCTGTGGAGAGCCCACATGGCCAGGAACTCAAATTTCAGCCAGCCAATAGCCAACCAGGAAACCTTCTTGAAAGCAGCCCCAGTCAAGCCTTCAGGTGATATAGCCCTGGCTTGACTGCAATCTCATGAAAGACCTTGAAACACAACCACTCAGCTAAGTTGCCCTCAGGTTCCTGAGCTCAGAAACTATGAAATACCAAATGTCAATTGTTTTAAGTTGCTAAGTTTTGGGCTGATTTGTTACATAGCAATAGATAACTAAGGCATCCCACTCTGAGCCATGCCACTCCAAGGTGAAAGCCAGAAACTCTTTTTACTTGCTTCGCTTACAGCTGGGGTGAAGGCAAGCAGCCTGAACTTTGCCAGTCTAACCCATCTGACCCAGGTTAGAAATGATGACATGAAGGAGGAGAACTGATTCTGGGATAGGTGGTGGAGGGAGATGCAGCTTCCAGAGGAGGCAGAAGTAAAGATGCTAGTGCTAACTCTCACGCCCAGCCTTAGTCTCTGTGGTCTGCTTTGTCTGCCCCAGTGGTGGCAGAAGTGGTAAGGTGTCCACTGAAGCTGTCTGCTGATGTCTCATGGATAGTGTTCCTGGATTCCAAATCTGACGCACTCCAACTCTAGGACATTCTTTCACACTTTTTGTTTAAACTATTTAGTGGACTCTATTGTTGGCAACTAGGAACTCAGACTGACACAGAAGTCTTTGAAATCAAAAAGATACTGCCTCAGAGTGGCTTAGATAATATGGAAATGAATTGCCTCCTATCACAAAAAGGCTGCAGAGGTATGTCATCAAGACTCTGGGTCCACTTAACTAGAACTTTAGAGGCTGTGCCCCTCTCTCAATGTGCGTTCCATCCTCCCTGGCTGATCACAGTTTGGCTGTGGCATTTTTGGTCATCAGATTAGACACAACAATGTCCAGAGGTTGAAGGAGGCTATATTTTCCTTGTATCCCTTTTGTAAGAGTGAAAAACCTTACTCAGGAGCCTTCCATAAACTTTCCTTCATGTCTCATTGGCCATAATTTGATCAGGTGCTCCCTCCTTAAAGCAGTCACTGCTTTAGGAGAATGGCATACCACTGTTGCCTTGGTTTAATTAGGTTCTACCTCCAGGATCTGGGGATGGAGCCAGACACCCTTAAAGCACCTGGCCAAGAGGAAGAAGGCGGCTACATGAAAAACTTTAGAGCTTTCCCCGAGATTCATAGATTCTGAGTAAACAAGTGACAGTCTATTATTGGAGGTTATTACAGTGTCCAGGCAGGAGATGACAGTGGTTTATGTTAGAGTAATGGAGGAAGGAACAGAGAGAAGAAAACAGGTTGGGGTATATTACATGCTTAAAAGCAATAAAGTTTGCTGGTGGATTGAATTAGGAAGAGAAGCATGGGGAAGAGATAAAGGGAATGATGCATTCATTACTGTATACCTGAGCATTTAAATGTATAATTTAATTAAAGTAGACAGGTTGGGAAGAAGCAGGTAAAGATGAAGTTACACCTTAAATGGTTTCCAAGTTTGTTTCACGTATGACTTTAGAGATGAAAGGGAAATTATCGATGGAGATCAGAACTTGAGAGTCAGCAGTATATAGACAGAATTTAAAACCCTACCACCAAATGAAATGCCTTGAGGAAAAGTATAGCAAGACAGTAGAGGTCCATGAACGGAGCTCAGGCCAGGGAGAACAGCTGGAGGGCAGGTAAAAGAGGAGATGTCAGTAGAGAAGAGTAAAATTGAGTAGCCTGGGGGAAAGAAAACCAAGATAGACCTCAGAGTTCAGGAGATGGTTCCAGTCATTGTCCTCTAGCCTCTCCTGTCCTGATTCTTCCCTTTTCCCCCACTCCATCCGCAGATGTCTGTGTTTGAAGATAACAACCATCTTCTGCATTTTAACATGCATCTGCATTTGAAGTTTTATGTAATAGATTTAAGTAAGTTTCACTCCCAGTTGAGCCTAAAAAATCACTGGAGATTGAAGGAAAATAGGAACATAATTGAGGAGAAAAAAAAACACTTTGGAAAACTTGTCTTCTTTTTCTTTCTTGAATAATATATTCAAAACATTTTCCTCATAACCCACAAAACAAGCATTGAATATATCTTTACTACCTACAAATATTTTAAAATTTAAACAAATGAAGACTACCTCTTACTATTTTATTGAGGCAGTATCCTTAAAGCAGTAATTATTTTGCAGTTATTGAAGGGAAGGAAAACTTATGTCCAGTTAGAGGAAACTCTTTCTGCAATATCTCAACTTTGGCAAGTTGCAGATAGAGAAGTTGAGGTCTCTGTATTGGAGGAAGGCAATTCTAATTCCTACACAAAAGGTCGAAGTGCAGAAGAGAAGTAGCAAAAGAATGCAGACCAGGAGATCAGTGGAGAGATCCAGACCACAGTGGGAGCTCCAATTTATTACTCAAGTGGGACTGGGTTAGCAGAATAATAAGAGCACAGTGTTTTGCTTGTAGTTTATCATGTAATCACCTGGGCTTTAATCAGTTCTTTAGTAAGCTTATACAATTTTAGAGTGTGGATTTGGTTTTCCTGTAGTTACTCAGAGGGATCATAAGAGGCTCTAAGAATGTATCTTGTATAGTCGCTAAGTCATGTCCGGCTCTTTGCGACCCCATGGACTGTAACCTGCTAGGCTCCTCTGTCCATGGGATTCTCCAGGTAAGAATACTGGAGTGGGTTGCCCTTTCCTTCCCCAGTAGATCTTCCTGACCTAGGGATTGAATCCGTGTCTTCTGTATTGGCAGGTGGAGGATCCTTTACCATTGACCCACCTGGGAAGCCAATAAGAATGTATATAAAATGTAAAAATCCTGCCAGGCAACTCTGAAATGAAATTCATTGGGAACATACCGTGTGATAGTTAAATTTCAGTCTTTGGAATCTCCCTAACACAGATTTGAATCTTAATTCCATTATTTGCTAGCTGTGTGACCTTGGGCAGGTGACTTGTGCCTCAGAGTTTGTGTTCCCATCTAAAAGTCACAATGATAATAACAGTATCTATTTCAAGTGGTTAATTCAGTTAGACAATAAAGCACAGCAGACACTATGTACTGCAGAGCAACTACTCAATAAGTGTTGACTATAAATGGCCAGTCTGGAAAGACCACATGGGACGTAATGCAGATTGATCAGACCCTGTCCATCCTCATATGCAGGAAACAAAATCAAGGTGTAGGTCTGACTGCATCCATCAGAGCTGGTGAAAGCACAGTGCCTGCGCTGCTCTTTTGGCCATTTGGGCCCTTCAGCTTTAGCACGTGGACCCTGTGCTCCCAGCTGAACCCACTGTACCCACCTGCAGAGGAGGACTGGGCTCAGGAGTCACATAGCCCATCACTGCTACTGATCAGCTGTGTGACCTTAGGAAGGCTACTTAATTTTGGTGTTTACGGTACCTCAGCTGAAAAGTAAAGTTAGTTAATAACAATGCCCTCCTTATAGGGGTGTTGTGTAGATTATATGAGCTAATCTCTTTAAAGCAGGGCTTTCCAGGTGGCTCTAGTGGAAAAGAGCCTGCTTGCCAGTGCAGAAGATGTAAGAGATGTGGGTTCGATCCCTGGGTTGGGAAGATCCCCTGGAGGAGGGCATGGCAACCCACTCCAGTACTCTTGCCTGGAGAATCCCATGGACAGAGGAGTCTGGCTGGCCATGGTCCTTAGAGTCGCAAATCAAAACAACTGAGATGGCTTAGCACGTAGCATTTAGAGTATTTCTAGAGTGTCTGGCACATAGCATGAGCTAAAAAAAACTATAGTAAAGATAATAGGAATATGATAATTGTAATAATAATTTTCAAATGGACCCCTAGAATGACAAACTCTACTTTGCTTCCTGAAAAAAGCTTTGCAGAATAGATTTATGGAAAGAAAATGAGAAGAAAATGAGGAGCAGATAGATTCAAGATGGGAAAGAAAAGTCAAGAAAGTATAAGCAGTACTAAAAGGATGACGTTTTGAATAATGAATGTAAGATAGAATAAGAAAGCTTAATATGGAAATATAATATTCAACCTTGAAGTTGTATCAAAAAACTCTTGCATTAAGTGATCCCCAATAGACATTTGAAAAAAAATAGGCATTTGATTAATTGATTGGCTAATTAAATGTGAGTAAGTTCTAATCTCTTTAGCTGATAACCTGAAAGCTGGTTCTTTGGATAGGCTGTTGTTATTCTGTGTTCAGTCGTGTCCGACTCTGCAACCCCATGGATTGTGGCTGCCAGGCTCCTCTGTTCATGGAACTCTTCGACCCCATGGACTATGGCCTGCCAGGCTCCTCTGTCCATGGAATTTTCCAGGCAAGAATACTAGAGCAGGTTGCCATTTCCTTCTCCAGGGGATCTTTCCAACCCAAGGATCGAACCTGTGTCTCTTGAGTCTCCTGCATTGGCAGGCAGATTCTTTACCACTGCGCCACCTGGGAAGCCCCTGGGACAGAGTGAGGGCTGAGAAAAATATGTGGTCTTCTTGATGCTCTTACCACATTTTGTACAAATCTCTACCCATGAATTAGGCTAGAGGCAGTAAAATGGATGCTTCTGTGTGTGTGTGTGTGTGTGTGTGTGTACTCAGAGATTTTTGTCAAAACTATTTGTTGCTAAGCAAAGATCATGAAGGGGATGTTGAAACTCTTCTTTAAGTGCTTAATACCTTAGCTAAGGTATAAACATGCACAGTGACCTCTTAATAAGCAGGCACCTGAGCGCAGGTCAACCTACTCTACATCCATTGTCGGCACTGAGGAGGGAAGGAAGCTTACTGTGGAAGATAATGAAAGGTGTGGGTTATATGGAATCTTTTCTTCTGGCCCTTCTTCAGCTAATTGGACATTCCACGACCACTGTGACACAATCTAGCCAGTTTTGGACTCCATCATCTTCTCTTTTTCCTGTGTCCGGAGTCATTCTTAACAGTTTCCTAGACCTGTCCAGGGTAAACATCAGCCACTTTGAAAGGCAGCTCCAGGGGTGCAAAACATGTTTTTTTTTTTTTAAGTTATTTGGTGAGGGAGGGTCCTAAGGTCCAGGTTTCTCTCAGCCAGCACCAATCTGACCTCTGCTGTCTCTGACCTCATTCTGAAAAGATGAACAAATGGAGAACCATGAGTAGCTAAGGGTGGAGGAGTGCCAGGTCCTCTGACCCAGAACACCCCCTTCTGTCCCTTTCAGTCTGTCCTTTCACGGTGTATCTGTTAAACGTGTGCTCTTGTGCTCAGTTGCTCAATTGTGTCTCACTCTTTTCGACCACACGGACTATAGCCCGCCAGGCTCGTTTGTCCATGGGATTTCCCAGGCAAACATACTGGAGTGGGTTGCCATTTTCTTCTCCCGGGACCTTCCCGACCCAGGGATTGAACCCAAGTCTACTGCATTGGCATGTATGCATGCTCAGTTGCTCAGTCATATCCAACTCTTTGTGACCCCATAGACTGTAGCCTGCCAGGCTCCTTTGTCCGTGGGATTTTTCAAGCAAGAGTACTGGAGTGGGTTGCTATTTCCTCCTTCAGGGAATCTTTCCAGCCCAGGGATTGAGTCTCCTGGGTCTCCTGCATTGGCAGGCAGATTCTTTACCACTGTGTCAGCTGGGAAACTATTTTTTAAATAGTAAATCTAATAAATCTCTACTTTATTTTAAGTCAAAGAAATTTTAATGATAACTTTGTTATTGGCAACCATAAAACTGGGAAGGAACCCACACAGCCCAGGAAGGAAGAATCAAGATAAAGAACAACCTGCTTCTTAATGCAGTGATAGCAGACACATGGGCAAGGTGGCATTACCCAACTCAAATCTGCTTTAATCTCTCAAGAAAAGCTTACCACAGATGGGGAAGGACCCAGCTCACAAGATATTGAAACCCAAGATGAGAGAGTGGTTGTTATGGAATACGAACCCAGTTCGAATCTCTTGGTCCAAGTGAATTATATTTCAGGCTGTGGAGCAGGTGTGGGGATGAATCCCTGTTTGGCATAATTAAGCAGGAGTTTGTGAGTATTTCATGGGAGTGCTAATCGCTGGGAGAGAGAACATGGGCTCACTAAGAACAACATGCCAGCTGAATCTTATATTCTTTTGCTAAAGGCAAGAAGCTGAATCAAACAGAATGCCAATTAATAGGAAGTTCTGCCATTAGGAGTCCCAAACCACTTCTCAAGTACAGAATCTAGATCTTGGGAGTAGTAATGAGTATATGGTCTAAGAGCAGCACGAACATCTTATAGGACTTCTTTTTAAAATTATTTTTTCCAGCTTTTGGGGGGAATAAAAATTAAAAAGTACATATTTAAAGTGTACATGATGATTTGATATACATCTTAAAATGATTACCAAGATAAAGATGAAGTTAATTAACACATCCCATCACCTTGTAATTTTTTATTCAACTTTTATGCTGAGAATGTTTAAGAGCTACTCTCAGTAAATTTCAAGTATACAATACTGTATTATTAAGTATAGTCACCTATGTACATTGGATCTTTGTAACTGAGAATTTGTACCCTTTGACCTACATCTCCCCATTGTACCTTCCCCTAACCCCTGGCCACCATCATTGTACTCTGATTCTGTGAGGATCATTTTTTTAGGTACCACATATACACTACCCAGTATACTTCTCTGTCTGTATATTTCATTAAGTATAATGTCCTCCAGGTTTATCCATGTTGTTGCAAATGGTAGGATTTTCTTCTTTCTAAAGTTAAATAATATTCCATTGTGTATCAGTGTGTGTATATATATACACACACACACACACATTATATGTGTGTGTATGTATGTGTCACACTTTCTCTATCCATTCATGGGTATCTAGGTTGTTTCCTTGACTTGGATATTGTGAATATGCTGCTATGGACATATGAATGCAGATATTTCTTCACGATAGTGATTTCATTTCCTTCAGATAAATAGCCAGAAGTGAGATAGCTGGATTACATGGTAGTTCTATCTCTAATTTTTTGAGGAATATCCGTAGTTGCTGTATCAGTTTACATTCCCACCAACATGGCACCTGGGTTCCTTTTATCCACATCCATTTCAACCACTGTTCTGATACTGGAATGTCACTTCCACACATTTTGTTGATTAAAAGTCACAGGTCAGCCTAGATTCAAGGGGAAGGGAAACAGTCTCCACTTCTTGGTGGAAGAAGTGGTAAAGTCACATTGCAAGGGGACGTGTGGAATGGGAGGGAGGGTCGTGGCTGTCCTCTGGAAACAGTCTGCCAGCTTGTCCTTGGGAAGATTACTCAACCAGTTGATTTTACTTTCTTTTCCTGTAAAATAGGAAATAAAAACATCCATCACTTAGCAGTGTTGTAATAAATTCAGGAAGTGTGTTTAGCACACTTCCAACAACAAAATCACATACTAATTGAGTCTGTACTATGTGTTGGCAACTATTCCAAGCATTTTATGTAATCTTTATAATTACTCAATGATGCACATATTAATTTTATCTGATGAAAAATCTAGGTACAGAAATGTTAAGTAACTTGTGTTGAGTTGGTTGCACAGTAACTAGTCTGTCTAAATCATGACTGTCTTACAGACATAAAGGACAAATGTATGGATACCAAGGGAGGAGCAGGGGGTGGGGGAGATGAATTGCGAGATTGGGATTAACATATATACACTACTATATACAGAACAGATGACTAATGAGAACCTACTGTATAGCACAGGGAACCCTCCTCAGTGTTCTGTGGTGACCAAAATGGGAAGAAAAATCCAAAAAAGAAGGAACATATGTATACTTATAAATGATTCACTTTGCTGTACAATAGAAAATAACACAACATTGTAAAGCAACTATACTGCAATAATTAAAAAAATCACGACTCTCTTACTGCTTGCTGTATCTGAAGGACACATCTTAGTTTTTTTTCTTCAAATTCTGTTGACAGTTGATGCTGTTGATCGTGCCCTTTCTTTTGGCCCATGACTCCCCTCTGTCGGATTTTCCTCTTCTCTGATTGCTACTCTCAATCTCATCCTTGTCAAGCCACATTTTGAATGGTAAAGCTCTCTCCCATTTTTCCAGTTCTTCTTTCCTGGAAGAATCCATTCAATGTGGCAATTCAGTTTCTACCTTTTTATGGTTGATGGCCATCCTTTTATATGGTCGAAGTCTCCCTCTCCTAAAACTCTGGGCTTATAATTCTCAGTGTCATCAGGTGCTCACAGTGTGTGACCCAGGTCAGTTTTTTGAATGTCGGTGGCTTTCATTCTTTCTCATTCTACTGGTTGCAATCTTGTTGATTCATACCTAAAATATTTTTCTAATTTGGATGTTCCTGGCAATTAGCCAATGCCTTTGGCCTGATCTAGGCCCTTGGATATCTTGCATGGCTTATCAAAGTAATTTCTTAACTGAACTTACTACTTTTGGTTCCTCTCTGACATAGTCACATCAGTGTTAACTTTCCACATGCTAATTTCCACATGTTAATTTAATGCATGCTCCTCCTCACCATTACTACACAAACTTTAGCATCCACACTCTCCCTCCTACATCTCTAAGAGTTCCCTCTTTTTAAAGACCAGTTTCTGCTCTACCTCCTCTGAGGGCTGACTCAGTGAATTTATTTTCCCTATTAATTTTCTAAGGCAGTCTACTTGCCTTTTCACAACTCTGAAGTTAGCTTTACCTTTACAACCCTGCATTTTCTCCATTCTAATGTAAGGTCCTTGAGGCCCCAAGCACCATGTGCAGTAGTATTCTAAAGCTTGTCTACTGGGTGAACACTCTATGGCATCCTGAACTACCTTTCTGCACAGTTTGATTTGCTATGAGATGCTCTAGCAACAGCACAGCCTTATGACTGAGAGTATCAGTTGTACAGATTCTACTCTGCTTTACAGTAGGACACTAGTGTTAAGTAAAGGCAAAGAAAAAGAAGGTCAAAATTAACCTGCCTCCCCATGTATGAACTTGGGCAGGTGCTAACTTCCTGAGTCTCAGGTTTGTCATTGGTAAAAATAAGCATAATAGTTATGCAGACTTTGTTGGGCTATCAAGGGAGTTAAATGAGATTATGTAACTAAAGAGTTGTCACACACACAGGAGCTCAGTATTCAAGGGAGTTGGATTATATAGCTAAAAGACCTCTCTCTCTCTGTGTGTGTGTCTCTCTCTCTCTCTCACACACACACACACAGAGAGAGAGAGAGAGAGAGAGGGAGCTCAGTATCCCCTGGTTATTTCTAGGTTTATTGCCTGAAAGGTTGAAGAGGTTGGCGTATGAGAGGTGCCCTGTGTTCCCTTCCAAACATCCCAGATTCTCTGATACTCTTCCTCGGCGGGTGCTGGAGAATCATTGGCAATCCTCAGATTTCCATTCAGTTGCTTAGAAAACCGACCAGGATCTTCGAAGCTGCAGCTAAGTCACAGCGTCTTTCTCAGGAGCCATTTATTTTTCCTTATTTCTAATTTGAGAGCCTTCACCTTTTTCGAATCGCCAAGGTGGTCCGAAAAGGTCCTGCGCTTAAGAAATCTCTCTTTTGTTGGTGAATCTCGGCCCCAAACCCCGCATTTGGGCATCTAGCATCCTTAGGCCCATGGTTTATGCCCAGACGGCACCTTTCAAGTTCAAAGCCGGGACTCCATTCTCCAGATCGGGCAGGTGTGGTTCACACTTCACCTTTTCGCGCAAAGCATCCAGGAACGTGCTTTGGACTCCCGCGGAGCGGGGCGATGGGAGAGGCTGTGGGTTTGCCTCGGGACGGAGCGCGCACTCGCTTACAAGCTCCAAACCTGGGCGCGGTCGCTTTGAGCGCGAGGTCCCGAACCGAGTCCCGCGCTCCTCTAAGAGCCCGCGAGCGCCCCCGCCCCTCGCCGGCGCCCAGGCCCGGGCCGCCCGCATCCTACCCGGCGGCACGCACCCCTGACCCGCCCCGCCCCCCGGCGGCCGCGAGTGGCGGGCGGAGCGCTGGAGAGAGGCGCGCTGGGCTGTGCGGCGCCGCCTCTCCTCCGTGCCGGGGGAGGGACGGAGGGGCCAGGCGGGAGAGAGAGAAAGCCCGACCGACCGGCTGGCCGAGAGCTGCATGCAACCGGTGGGAGGCCGGGCCGGCTGGGGCTGGGGCTCGGGCGGTTTCTCCGCGGATCCCTGGCGGCGAGCGCGGACGGCCCGGAGGCGGCGGCTCTGAGCTGGCAGGCGGAGGGTTGTCTCCCGCGCCCGCCTGCCCTGCTCGGTCCGAGGATGCGGGGGGGCGATGCCCGGGGCCAGGGACGCGCTCTGTCACCAGGCGCTGCAGCTGCTGGCCGAGCTCTGTGCCCGCGGGGCCCTGGAGCACGACAGCTGCCAGGATTTCATCTACCACCTGCGGGACCGCACCAGACCCCGGCTCCGCGACCCAGGTGAGTGCCGCCGCCGCTGCCCGGCGCGACCCCAGGGCCCTGGGCTGGGAGTTGGGGCCGCGCCAGGGCCTGAAGCAGGGGAGCGAGGCGGACTGGAGGGAGGAGGGCGGGTGACCACCCAGCTAGGGGAGGGGGCCAGGAACCAGCGCACCGTGGCCTGATGCTGGACCCGGGCGGGAACCCCGGCGGAGGCTGCTGCGTGGAGGCCGAGTCCGGGTGGGTTGTTGCGGGGTTGGAGGGACCACGCCCGTCACCTGAGCTCCGGTCACCGGGGCTCCTGGGGGGCGGCTCCCGAGCTCGGAACCCCGCGCACCACTTCCCCGGCTCTGCGCTCCGGGCGAGGAGAGGCCGCGGCGGCCTCGCGAGTCTAGGGAAGGGGGACGAGGCCAGAGGAAACTCTGGGAAGTTGGGAGTTGGGGACGGCCCCGGGCTGTGGCTGAATCCCACCGGGCGCCTCTCACCCTCCCCCCGGAGCGTCTATTTCCTTTCCTCAGTCTGGGGTAAGAAGGGCGGGGCGGGAGCCGGCGCTGGGCCGGGGGCTGGGAGCTCCAGGTCCCGGGCAGCCGGGCCTGAACCCGCTCCCTCTGGGTCTCTCCGCGTGGAGGCGGCCTGGGCCTGAGCGCCCGGCTCTCCCAGCTCCCGCTGCCGGGCACACGGAGGTCGCGGGGCTCACGGGTCATGCCTTGTGCACCTGCAGTTATTCTTAATGAAAGTTTCGAAGCTCCTAACTTTGGAAAGTTCATTTATTTTGGCCTTTGACCAATTAAGGTTGGAAGAGGAAGTTTTAGTGAAGCCGTTTGCTTTTCCCCAAGGGTCCTGGGTCTCTCGCATCTTCTCAGCCACTGCCGGTTATTGAAAAACACATTCCTTCCAAATGTTTACTTGAGATTCTTCTCACCTTGAGAATCGTTTTCTCAAATAGTCTCTTGACCTCAGTACTAAAAAAAAAGAAAAAGAAAAAAAGGGTAATGTAGTTGGGTTGTTAAAGATGGGGTAAGAAAACGGTCCTTCTCCTAATATTCCTGTGTATAAATAACTTGAAATGAGCTATTGGTGTGCAAATTATCTAGTATGAATTTTCCTCATTTTAAGCCAATCCATTACATAAAAATCCATTTACCCAAGGGTAAGTTAGAGAATTATTTGATTCATAAAGAGGTCTACTTTGAGCCTGACTTAAATAACATTTCCTTGTTAATATATCCAAGATAGGTCTGTGGGGTGAAGAGAAGTTATCTATTAAAAGTTTATATCAGATATTTTCTATTCGAAGTCTTTTTTAAAAAACAAATAAACAAAAAAATAGATTATTGTTTCCCTTCGCCTGTGGTTATATTAATTAAGTGTATGGGATGGTCACTAATGTGTTACTTCAAAGTGGAGAATTAAGTCAAGAAATGCTGTTGATTTCACATCATTTCCCCGGGGGTTTAATGCCCAGCTTTTGTGTGGCTCCTTGCTGAACTGATGTGCTACCCAGAGTGCAGACAGGAAATGACAGCACTTCATTCATGAACCAGGGGCCTGGGATGATGTCCTCATTGGGGGAAAGCTTCTGTCCTCAGCAGGAGGAACAAGGAAATTATCTAGCTTGCTTCATCCAAAGCTAGTGTTAGTGTTGAAACGTGTCACTTCTTTGCCTGTGCCAGGAGTCCCCATCGTTAGCACGCATAAGCAGTCCTCTGTGGGTTTACCAGAGAAGATGGATGAGGCCTCTCGCTGAGTTGAATGTTAAACATGCCACATCTTTTTGTCTGATTTTTGTGCCTCTGCTCCTTTTAATCTATAAGCTAGATCTCATGTTCTTAGGTTTTTTCCTCAGCCGCTGCACTCAGAAGTCCTTAAAAAAGTCACGTCTGATTCCTTGGCTGAGAAATAGCCACTGATATAGAGTATGCCATACTATTCTTTGAGCTCCTAAAAGCACTGTCCTGTTATCTTAAACTAGGGTACAGGAGTTTTGAGGTAGCCCAGTGACCCTCTGGATCTTTGGTTTATGGTCAGGAAGTAGCCTGTTATTGAGGTAGGCTGGGGAGGGGGACTGTGAGTGCAAGACCAGAGGAACTGAGACTGAAGCCCCTATCCAAGGTACACCATGTCTTCCAGCGCCCTTCAGCTCAGGCCAGAATCCCTCTTCACTCCCCACCTTTCTCTCTTTACCCACATTAATTCTTACATCAAATGAATGTATCTCCATCCCTTTAAAGCTGTTTGGTTGTCCAAGTCAAGAGTGCCTTTAATTTCTGAGCCTTAAACGCTGAGTGGTTGGAGTAGCTGCCCTGCCCAAAGCTGTGAATGGTACCTCTGCTGCTGGGTAGTGGGAACCAGAGCAACTGCGTACAGCAGCAGTGCTGGTACGTGGGTCCCTAGAGCAGGTCATCTCTATGAGTGGGTGACTTCCTTTTCTGTAAAGGAGCCCGCTTGAATGCCATGTTTCAGCTTTTTCTGCCCATTGTCTGTCCCTGGCTACCCAGTGGTAATTAGGTTTTCTCAAGCTCAACTGAGGAACTTTGGCTTTGAAAGGAGAAAAGAGATAATTTCCTGTGGATAGCAGAATGACACTGCATGTAGTATGTTTGTTCATTTTTCCAGAGGTGGGATAAGCCTGGGTCACAGACCAGTGGGCCATCAGAAAGGTTATTCTTTGCCCAGGTGGCTGCAGTGCTCTGATGTGGAAGTACAACCCTAGTCTTCCCTAACTTGGTATTAAGAGAGAACTTAGTGAAAATGTGGTTTAAAAAAAAAAAATGAGGCTAAGTCATAAATTGAAACTTGAGTGCCTCATCCAGTCCTTCATCTGTACCAACTATGGAAAGTAAAGTGTGGATTTTTAAGCTGAGGATGGGCATTTTTCCATAGATAGCAATTAGAATCCTGTTAGGTGTCATTATGTCGTTTTCACATATTGGCAATGACAGCCATTAACTTGTGAATTTCAGCGAATAGCCTTCACAGCAGAGAGAAGAGGAAGTGCAAAGGTCCTGAGATACAAGTGTCCTTGATGTTATTAAAGGAATAGTTGAGTTCATGGGTGGCTGGCACAGAGCGAATAAGATAGAGAATGACAAGAAATATGGTTAATGGTTAATGGAGAGGGAAGATCATGTAGGATCTTATAAACCATTATAACGGCTTTGGTTTTTACTCTGAATGAGAAGGGATTGAACAGAGAAGTGGCAACCCTTTGGCTGCTGTGTTGAGAAAATACTGTTGAAGATCAAGGGAAAAAGATAGGGAAACTTGCTAGCAGGCTATTCTAGTAATCCAGACAGACAAAGGGGCTAGTGGGCACAGTTTGAAGATACAGTGCTCGGATTTGTTGATGGAATGGATGTGAGAAGTGAAAGAAGAGGAGTTAAGGATGACACCAAGGCTTTTGACCTAAGCAGCTCCATTTACTTGCAAGACTTTAGGAGGAGCAGAGTTGGAAGGAAAGTAAGGAAATTTTTATTTTATTAAAATTTTTTGTTTACTAAAGATTTTTTGTACCTATTATATATGCAATGTCTTTTAGTTAGTTCCACAGTGACCTGAGGCATGAAAGTCTTCTTTGATGTTATCAGCTGGTCAATGCTCATACTTTGTAACCAGGGATTTTGCTCTATTTCCTCAAGAGGGCCAGTTGATTGTAGGAGAGCAGTTACTACTAAAAGGTCTTTTCTTGCATGGAATGAAAAGCTCTGTTTAACTTCCACTCATTGTTCTTAATTATACTTCAGTTCAGTTCAGTCGCTCAGTCGTGTCCAACTCTTTGCGACCCCATGAACCACAGCACACCAGGCCTCCCTGTCCATCACGAACTCCCGGAGTTCACCCAAACCCATGTCCATCGAGTCGGTGATGCCATCCAACCATCTCATTCTCTGTCGTCCCCTTCTCCTCCTGCCCTCAATCTTTCCCAGCATCAGGGTCTTTTCCAATGAGTCAGCTCTTCTCATCAGGTGGCCAAAGTATTGGAGTTTCAGCTTCAACATCAGTCCTTCCAGTGAACACCCAGGACTGATCACCTTTAGGATGGACTGGTTGGATCTCCTTGCAGTCCAAAGTACTCTCAAGAGTCTTCTCCAACACCACAGTTCAAAAGCATCAATTCTTTGGCACTCAGCTTTCTTTATAGTCCAACTCTCACATCCATACATGACCACTGGAAAAACCATAGTCTTGACTAGACGGAACTTTGTTGGTAAAGTAATGTTTCTTCTTTTTAATATGCTGTCTAGGTTGGTCATAACTTTCCTTTCAAGGAGTAAGCATCTTTTAATTTCATGGCTGCAATCACCATCTGCAGTGATTTTGGAGCCCAGAAAAATAATGTCAGCCACTGTTTCCCCATCTATTTGCCAGTCAAAAAAGAATTCCATCTCTTCTCCATTTGGCTGTTAGTGGGTAGTGATTGTAACTTTTCTCATCCTGTTGTTTCCACATCTGAAAAAGAAAAGAGGATTGAATCAAGTCATTTCTAGGTTTTAACCATGTTTTATAATTTTCTTTGTAAGTCTGTTCTTCTGAAGGGTGCCAACCACATCTGTGCCAAGCACATTATGTAGGTCATTTCATTTAATCCTCATAACGTCTTCTAAGACCTTGCTGCTCCAAGTGTTCAGCTGCGCAGCAGCAGCATCAGCAGCATCTGGGCACTTGTTAGAAATGCAGACTCTCAGGCGCCCTCCAGACCTTCTGATGTGAATCTGTGTCTTAACAGGATCCTCAGGTAATTCATAGGCACATTAAAGTTTGAGAATCATTGCTAAAAGAGATTGTATATATGAATAAATTGAAGTGCAAAGAGCTGAACTAGCCCAGGGCCATGGGTTCCTTTGTAAGAAAAAGAGAGTCGAGTCTAAGTCAGAGTAGCTTCTAGGTAAACACATCACATATTCTAAGTATCTAGGAGTTATTGTCAATGAAAATTTCCTAGGTTATTTTTTTCATTTAAATGTCCTATCTCGACACAGATGTATAGAACAGACTTTTGGACTCTGTGGGAAAAAGCGAGGGTGGGATGTTTCGAGAGAATGGCATTGAAACATGTATATTATCTATAGTGAAACAGATCACCAGCCCAGGTTGGATGCATGAGACAAGTGCTCAGGCCTGGTGCACTGGGAAGACCCAGAGGGATTGGGTAGAGAGGGAGGTGGGAGGGGGGATCGGGATGGGGAATACATGTAACTCCATGGCTGATTCATGTCAATGTATGACAAAACCCACTACAATATTGTAAAGTAATTAGCCTACAACTAATAAAAAAAATAAAAATAAAAAAAAATAAATGTCCTATCTCTATTCTGTTTTTCTATAATGGATTTAATCTCTAATTGTAGGTTAAATTCTATGCAGTTATAAAGATTTTCCTCTGTGTTTTTACTTTTGCTTTTTAAATTTAAAGTGTAGTTGATTTACAATGTTAAGTTAGTTTTAGGTGTGTAGCAAAGTGATTCAGTTTTATACACACACACATATCTTCTTTTCCAATTTTTTTCTATTTTAGTTATTATAAGATATTGATTATCGTTCCTTGGGCTATATAGTAGGTCCTTGTGTTTATTTATTTTTACTATAATAGTGTGTATCTGTTAATTCCAAACTCCTAATTTATTTCGCCCTCTTTAGTTACCATAAGTTCATTTTCTGTGTGAGTCTGTGAGTCAGTTTCTGTTTTGTAAATAAGTTCATTTGTATCTTTTTCGAACTTCTAAAAAATTCCACATGTAAGTGATATTTGTCTTACATGTGATATCATATCTTATTATATATTTCTCTCTCTCTTTTTTACTTACTTTACTTAGTGTAATATTCTCTAGGTCCATCCATGTTGCTGCAAATGGCATTATTTCATTCTTTTTCCTGGCTGAGTAGTATTTCACACTGTGTGTGTGTGTGTGTGTGTGTGTGTGTGTGTGTGTGTGTGTGTGTGTGTGTGTGTGTGTGTGTGTGTACACACCACATCTTTATCCATTCGTCTGTTGATGGATATCATTCAGTATCTTGGTCATGAATTCTTTTATTCATGATACTAGTTTTCCATTGATATTCCAGCTTTGTATTTCTAGGGATTTTTTTTCATTTTTCGGGTGAACTCAAGAGTGTTCGGGGGCTTCCTTGTTGGCTCAGAGGGTTAAGAATCTGCCTACATTGAGACCCAGGTTCAGTCCCTAGGTTGGGAAGATCCCCTGGAGAAGGGAATGACTACCCACTCTAGTACTGTTGGCTGGAGAATTCCATAAACAGAGGAGCCTGGTGGGCTACAGTCCATGGGGTCACAGAGTTGGACACAACTGAGTGACTAACACCAGAGAATGTTCACCTCCTCAGGGTGTGAAGTAGACTTTTATGGCACATCACTGATGATCCCTCTTTCTAGGTGGACGTTAACCCTAGTTAGGAGATGCTTTTTTCTAGACTGGTTTTCTAGATTTATTTTCAACCTTAGTTGCATGTTAGAAACACTTAGGGAGCTCTAACAAAAAAACAACAATAAAGAAACTGTCAATAACTGAGCTCTACCCTGACCAATTAAATTGGAATCTCTGGTGGTGGGACCTAGTATTGGTATATCTTTATATATGTTCTTCAGTTGGTTCTAATGTGTACCAGGTAGAAGATAACTGTAGAAGACTTATTGGTCTCACTCACAATAAGAGTGAACCCACCTAACCCTTCTCAACTCAACTCATATTTCTTTTTTGCAAAATTAGGAAAGATGGTGTCAAGGCAGGGGCTTTGACTTTTACCTTGTACAGTTACCACCCAAATCAACTAACTGATTCTTAAATTTCTTTTGACAATATTACCCCCAATTTTTATTTTGAGGACTCTTTAAAAATATCATGAGAATCCATTAAATTCACTCAGTATAGGGGAAAAAAGAACAAATTGAGAAAATCATGTCCAAATTATTAAAAGGCCAGGAAGTGGAACTGTCGTTAATGTCACCTTATATTTATTTAGAGTGAAGTAACTTATTAAAAGATGTACATGTAAAATAATAATTAAATATAGTTTGTAAGGAAAAATTTCCAAAATGATCACTGAGATTAAACATTAGCCTTAATTCAGATGATTTTCAAAGAAAATCAAGAGAAAAATCAGCCTTAAAACACTGAATTTTTATGAATAGACATTGGTGTGATTATGCACAATGGGATTAATTTTTAAAAATTAATGTTAATTGCAATCAGGAACTGGAGAGTCTTATAAGGAATGAGTGGCATGTTGGATGCACAATCTGCGAAGATTTAATTTGCATTTACTTCAGTGACATTTTAGGGCCTCTTCATAAATATTTTATTTAAACAAGTGTGTTTTCATCTCCATGGGATTCCTCTACATGGATCAGTGAGTGCTTTAGTCATGAGGTAATTTTCAAGAGGGAAAAACAAAAGCAAATTCTGGTAAAAGCATCATAGGCAGCCTTGTGGCCAGCCATCTCTTTCAGAATAAACAGTCAAAAGCACAAACTTTTTATGTAGGCTAAGCTTTCAAGGACAACTTAAGCTGCCATCTAAGGGAAATCACCCTAACATTCCCTGTTACGTATAGAACATGGGCATTGCTTTCATTGTAAAAGCACACTGGCACTTTCGTGTTTGTGTATGCATGTGGACTTTCTCATGCGGTTGGCTTAAAATATATGTATATATCAGAATCCCTCCCTAAGTGACTTACTTGAGGAAACTACCAAGTTCCAGGGAAAGGGAGGAGCTTAATGAGAGGCACCAGTGGGGGAGCAGTCTCACTTTCCAAAAGACAACTCTGGGGTCTGTATTTCTGCTTTCTAAATGAAATCACATTTGAGCCATAAATGTTTACCACTTCAGGTATTTCATTGGGCTGGCTCAAAGCATGGCTTTAAACCAAGGCAAACTCCAACAACTAGGTTCTGCAGGTCTTGAAATATTCCTCGTACATGTATTTTATCACACAACAACTTTTATACCAACACTGATAGAACTGCATTCGAAAGAAAAAAAATCTCACCCAGGAAATCAAGATGACAGAGTGGAATAAGCAAGAACTTTGGAGTTAGAATCTGGTCCTGCCCTTACTAGTTTTATGACCTTGAGCAAAATATTTAATTCTTCACATTGTTCAGGGCTTTCCTGGTGGCTCAGTTGGTAAGGAATCTGCCCGCAATGCAGGAGACCTGGATTAGATCCATGTATAAAATGGGAGTGGAGGGCTGTTACAGCACAGCACCCAGAGTAAGTGCGCAAGTGAATGCTCAGTAAATGGATTTGGTGGTGGTAGTATCACCTGTCCATGATTCCCCTCAGCTGCTGGATCATCGAAAAAGCAAGAGAGTTCCAGAAAAACGCCTACTTTTGCTTTATTGACTACGCCAAAGCCTTTGACTGTGTGTGTCACAACAAACTGGGGGAAATTCTTAAAGAGATGGGAATACCAGACCACCTGACCTGCCTCCTGACACCGACAACTGACCATACCTCCTGTATGCAAGTCAAGAAGCAACAGCTAAAACTGGATATGGAACAACAGACTGGTTCCAAATCAGGAAAGCAGTAACTCAAGGCTGTATATTGTCATCCTGCTTATTTACCTTCTATACAGAGTACATCATGTGAAAAGCCAGGATGGATGAAGCACAAGCTGGAATCAAGATTGCTGGGAGAAATATCAATAACCTCAGATATGCAGATAACACCACTCTTATGGCAGAAAGCAAAGTAGAACTAAAGAGCCTCTTGATGAAAGTGAAAGAGGATAGTGAAAAAGTTGGCTTAAAGCTCAACATTCAGAAAACTAAGATCATGGCATCTGGTCCCATCGCTTCATGGCAAATAGATGGGGAAACAATGCAAACAGGAAGAGACTTTATTTTTGGGGGCTCAAAATCACTGCAGATGGTGACTGCAGCCATGAAATTAAAAGACACTTGCTCCTTGGAAGAAAAGCTCTGACAACCTAGACAGCATGTGAAAAAGCAGAGACATTACTTTACCAACAAAGGTTCCTCTAGTCAAAGCTATGGTTTTTCCAGTAGTCATGTATGGATGTGAGAGTTGGACTCTAAAGAAAGCTGAGTGCTGAAGAATTGATGCTTTTGGACTGTGGTGTTGGAGAAGACTCTTGAGAGTCCCTTGGACTGCAAGGAGATCCAACCAGTCCATCCTAAAGGAAATGAGTCCTGAGTATTCATTGGAAGGACTGATGCTGAAGCTGAAGCTCCAAAAACTTTGGCCACCTGATGGGAAGAACTGACTCATTGGAAAGGACCCTGATGCTGGGAAAGATTGAAGGTGGGAGGAAAAGGGAACGACAGAGAATGAGATGGTTGGATGGCATCATCGACTCGATGGGCATGAGTTTGAGTAGGCTCCGGGAGTTGGTGATGGACAGAGAAGCCTGGTGTGCTGCAGTCCATGGTTTCACAAAGAGTCGGGCACGACTGAGCTACTTAACTGAGCGATGTTGTGGGTTTGATTCCAGATCAGTACAGTAAAATGAGTCACATGAATTTTTTGCTTTCTCAGTACCTATAAAAGTTATGTTTATACCATTCTGTGATTTCTTCAGTATACAATAGCACTATGTCTTTAAAAAGTACATAATTTAAAAATACTTTTTTGCTAAAAGATGCTAATCATCTTCTGAGCCTCCAGTGAGTCATATTTTTTGCAGTAGTGACCTCAAAGATCACCAAAACAAATATAATAATAATGAAAAAGTAGGAAATATTGGGAGAATTATCAATATATGACAGAGAGACATGAAGTGAGCAAATGTTGTTGGAAAAATGGCCTGATAGGCTTGCTCGATGTGAGGTTGACAGTCCTTCAATTTATTTTTTAAAAAATGCAGTATCTGTGAAGTGCAATAAAGAGAAGCACAACAAAATGAGGTAAGCCTATATCATTATAGACAAAATTTACTATTTTACTTTTTTTGTAAACTGAGCATTTTATCACTACTTATTAGCTCTATGACCCTGTAAAGTTACTCAGTCCCTGTGTCTTAGTCTTCTCATGAATAAAGTGGAGTGCTATTACCTAAACAAAATACAGGATGCCAAGGTATTCAAATTATTCAAAATTATTCAAATTCGAATTTGAATTTCATATAAATAGCAAGTATCCATTGTTTATCTGAGATTCAAATCAAATTGGGCATCTTACATTTTTATTCGCTAAATATAGCAACCCTACGTTAGTATCTATCTCATAACACATGTGAAATACTTATCATAGTACCAGGCACATAGTAAGTGCTCAGTAAATATTAGCCATTGTTACTACTATTTTTATAATTTTTCAATGATGAACAATCATTATCATGTAATTATTGTGATGAATATATACATATATTCTGAAAGGTAGATAAGTCTTTTTTTCTTAACCTTTCTTTGGGGTTATTTCTAGCATCTGATTTTTCCTTTCTATAAATAATATTTTATATCTATAGTATCCTGCTCTCTTTTAAGAACATTTCTTAATAATTAATCATCACCAATGGATTCCAGTTGCTTTCCAGCATATCTAGGCCAGTTAGCACTGCTATATGTTGACAGTCAGTATACTACCGTTAGGAGGTGTAATGTGGCAAAAGGTGGCTAATTCAACACGTTTTGAGTGCCTACCTGGTTGTTGTTTTAACTTGAATTTTTTTGTTGGTAGTATTGAATGTTTTTAATATTTTAAACCAGTTTATGTTTTCTGTTATGTGAATTTTGTGCGCTTATTCTCTACCATGTGTAAATATATATTTTGAGACTCTTAATGTATTTCTTACCAATTTGCATTAGTTGGACAATAAATATTCTGTCAAGTTAGCTTATAGAAGGAGCAGTGTATAGTCAGTGTACTCAGGTTGTCTGTCCATGCTCAATCCATTCCACTAGACTGCCTTTTAAAATGTTAGGAGTCCATCAAGAAATAGAAATTTTAAAAAAATAGAAATTTTTTGTAACATTCTTTCCATGCAAAGTGCCTTTATGTGAGGTATGAAAAAAATTGTTATGTAACTTGAATCTCTTTTTCTCCCCCCCTCATTCAATCTCTCTCTAGGACTGTAGCCACATGATCTGATCATTCTTCTAAATTATAATTACATTAAATTAAAAAAAACATACATTGAGTGCCTCTTAAGTGCCAGGTGGACTTTCCAGGTGGCTCAGATGGCAAGGAATCTGCCTGCAATGCAAAAGAGCTGGGTTCTGTCCCTAGGTCTGTAAGATCCCCTGGAGAAGGAAATGGCAACACCTCCAGTATTCTTGCTTGGAGAATCCCATGGACAGAGGAGCCTGGTGGGCTACAGTCCATAGGGTTGCAAATTGTCGGACACGACTGAGCAGTTAACACTAAGTGCCAGGTACTAGGTTGGGCATCACTGATTCGAAAATACATTAGACATGATTACTGCCCCCATGGAACTGAAATAAAGCAATAATTATGATTAATAAAGATCAGAAGGGAGACATGTACAGGATACAGTGCAGGAAAGGAGGGAAGTAATTATTCAGTGGATCTATAGAGAGCTCCTGGAGAAGTTGATTCTTGGGTGGAGCACTTTGCCTGGAATGGGTAGGGGAGAAAGACATTTTAGAAGTTTACAAACATTATAGGATGAGAACGGGTCTTTGGTAATAGTAAGTGAAGCATGTGTTGGGAGTGTTGAGAGTTGAGTCTGCTCTGGTAAACACTGGTTGTCAGATCACGGAAGTCCTTGTTTGCCATCGTCAAAGTCCCACAGAGGACTTGGGCTGGAGTACTCTGACGCAGGTATCTTGAAGGAAGTACGGTTTAGAGTGATGAGCCCAAAGGATCCATTCTTAGCAAAGTAGTTTGGAGATTTGAGGATGGGGCAAGTTCTGTGGGTGCACTTCTCAAGCCTTGCTGGTTCTCATGGGAAAAAAAGCTGACGTTGGTGGTGATGTTCTTCCTTACTGAGTTAAGGTCCTAACAGATTAGAATCACTGCATGGGTGATTACCCATTCAGATCCCCAAGTGTGTCACCCTGAAACTCAAGTGTAATTACCTCATCTAGTTGTAAAAACTGCCTTTAGCAAGTGTAGTCATCTGGTTCAAACATCTGGATTTCAGATAAAATTTCAGACTGTGCCAACAGTAACATCTTGCTTCCTTGCCTGTTTACTTAATAATGAAAAAGCAGTGTGTTCAGTTGCATTGCAGTCATTCAGTTTGAGGATATGCACAGTCTGTTCTCTCCGATATTATAGGGCCGTGAAGGGAGCAGGCCTGGCAGGTCTAGTGCCTACCAAGCCACTATGGAGGTGGTGGTTTATTCTAGACACAGGGGCTCCCAAGAGGCCAATACAGTTCTTTAAATGAAATGAATGCCCTTAGGCAGGTCCTACACTTTTCCACTTTTCATATCCACCCCACCTCCCCTGTGCCACACACGCAAACTTTACTTATCACATTAGGGGATATGCCTGGCTACTGAAGACATTTCAGTTTGCCTTAGCTGTAGCACTGCAGACCAACTGACGAGTTTTAAGCTGAAAACTGAGGTGAGCAGATTTGTCTCCTGATTAGATAACTCTGGAGGCAGGATGAAGGTTGACTGCAGAGATTATGATTAGAAATGCCATTGACTTACTCATCAAATGTTTATGGAACCTCTCCCAAGTACAAAGCTCTCTTCTAGGTATTGTACACACCTAGGTACCTTAATACAGTATTGTACATACACTAGGGAACCGAACAGAATATAAAAAGCTTGCCTTATGAAATTTACAGGTTGACTAGAGGGAAATACTATGTAAATAAGCTAATTCCAGAGTATGTTAGCTACTGATAGTGCTAAGGAGAAAAATAAAGCGTGGAAAGAGAATAGGTGTGGGAACTAAAGAGGTATCACTGAGAAACTGATGTATGAGTAAAATCCAGAGATGTGGGAGCAAGATGTGCACATATCAGGAGGAAGAGCATTCTAGGCAGCAGACTAGCAGGTGGAAGGATCCTGAGACAGGTGCATGCTTGGTATGTTTAGGTATTAGCCAGGGGCAGTGGGACTGTGGTAGAGTTGGCAAGGAAGAGGAAAGTGTTAGGAAAGTATTATGTGCAAATGTAATTGCAGTTTTGGACCATGAATTTTAAATCATTTTAACTAGGCTCAAACACATCTTTATTAATTAAAGTAGGAACTATTACCGTCAGCACATTTTTGCCAACAAGATGTAAGTTTGACTATTCCTGTAGAGTAAAAATCCGTGCTTTGAGATTCAACAAACTCTTGGAAAGTATTTTCTGCCTCCTGCTGGTTGTGGAAGTGTTTTCATGCAAAAAGTTGTTGAGTTGCTTAAAGAAGTGGTAGTCGGTTGGCAAGAGGTCAGGTGAACATAGCGGATGAGGCAAAACTTCGTAGACTAATTCATTCAACACTTGAAGCATTAGTTGTGTGACATGCAGTTGGGCGTTGTCATGGGGAAGAATTGGGCCCTTTCTGTTGACCAGAGCTGGCTTCAGACATTGCAGTTGTTGGTGCATCTCATTGATTTGCTGAGTATACATCTCAGATATAATGATTTTGCTGTGATTCAGAAAGCAAAAAAGTGGATCAGATGGGCAACAGGCCACCAAACAGTGACCATGACCTTTTTTGGTGCAAGTTTGGCTTTGGAAAGTGCTTTGGAGCATTTCGGTCCAGCCACTGAGCTGGTCAGTACCAGTTGTCATATAAAATCCACTTTTCATTGCACATCACAGTCTGATCGAGAAATGGTTTGTTGTTGTGTAGAATAAGAGAAGACGATACTCAAAAAGGATGGTTTTTTTAATCTTTGTACAGTTCATGAGGCATCCACTTATCAAGCTTTTTCAACTTTCCAATTTGCTTCAAATGCTGAATGACCATAGAATGGTTGACGTTGAGTTCTTGAGCAACTTCTCATGTAGTTGTAAGAGAAGCAACTTTGATGGTCCTCTCAGTTGGTCATTGTCAACTTCTGATGGCCAGCCAGTGTTCCTCATCTTCAAGGGTCTCATCTCCTTTGCAAAACTTCTTGAACCACTACTGCATTGTATGTTCATTAGTAGTTCCTAGGCCAAATGTGTTGTTGATGTTGCAAGTTGTCTCTGCTGCTTTATGACCCATTTTGAACTCAAGAAAATTAAACAGATTTGCTTCTTGTCTCCCTTCATTTCCCTAGTCTAAAATAAATATAAAATACACAGAAAGTAATAAATTATTAGTGAAAAAAAATAAGTAAAGTGAGAAATGCACATTTAAAAATGTGTAACATAACCACATTTATTTAAGAATGCATTTCAATATCAAATGGCAAATTTCAACCGTGCAAAAACTTCAGTTACTTTTGCATCAGCCTAATAGTAGTTGAGATCAGAGAAGTGATGTCATGCTGATTGAGGCCCTAGAAGCCACTGCCATTTTTACTCAGAGAAAGATGGGAAGCCATCAGAAAAAGTTTGAAGCAGAGGGGTAATAATAACTAAGTTAGGAATGGAAAGGGTCACTCTCACCAGCGTATAGAAAACAGGCTGTTAGAAGGGTGGAATCAGGGAGAGCAGTGATATGGATGGTGTGAGAGACGATGGTAGCTTGGCCCAGAGTGTTAGCATTGGGGATGGTAAGAAGTGGTCAGATTCTAGGTAGCTGGAAGGTAGAGAAATAAGTTTGAAGGGAAAATTGGGAGCTCAGTTTTGGATGTGTTAAGTTGGAAATGCTTATTAGAGTGTCAAGTAGGGAACAGACTAGGAAGCTGGACTTTAAAGTGTGTGAGAAAGATGACTGTCCTGTAGATGTAGATTAGATATGAGAGTTGTAGACTTGGCGGTGATATTTAAAAGGAATCATCTAGGAATGTGGGTGTTGCCTAGAGGTGAGAAGAGGACTGAGTTCTGGAACTCTCCAGTATTAAAAGGATGGAGAGAAAATGAGGAACCAACAAAAGAAGTCTAATAGAGACCAGAAGATCCAAACAAGAGTATTGACCTGAAAGCCAAGATGAAGAAGACATTGTGTGAAAGGAAAAAGTAAACATCTGTGTCATATGCTACCATTAGGTCGAGTAGAATGAGCGCTGATCACTATGACAGCAGTTAAGTGACGTAGGGGTCATTGGACATGAAGTTGATTAGCCATTATCATTGAGAGGTGAGAACAAGCCAGACTGGAGTGGCCGTAAGATAAATTCATGGGAGAGGAATTGGGGGCAATAAAAACAAAACAAACTACTTTTTCAAGTGTTTCTGTAGACAAGAGCAGAAAGAAATGAGTTTGTAGTCACTGGTGAGGAAGGTGAGATCAAGGGGTTTTTTGGTTTGTTTTTTCTTTTTCATTTTTTAATAGAAGGATAGTTGCTTTAAAGAATTTTGTAGTTTTCTGTCATACATCAACAAGAATCAGCCATAGGTACACCTATGTAACCTCCCTCCCATCCCCCTCCCTCTCCCATCCTTCAGCCTGTCATAGAGCCCCTGTTTGGGTTCCCTGAGTCATATAGCAAATTCCCATGCCATATGTAAAATAGATAACCAAAGGGTTTTTGTTTTTATTTAAAGTTATAAGAGTTAACAGCACTTAGGTGATGGGAATGATCTAGTAGAGAACAAAAATTCATGCTATAGGATAATGAGGAGAGGCTTGCTGGAGGGATATCCTTGAGTGGGCATTGGGATATGCTCCTGGAGGTCAAGGAGCAAGTCTGTGTGTGTGTGTATATGTATATATATATATACGTATACACACACACACACACACACACCCCATCAGCATAAAGATGACAATTAAAGCTGAGAGATTAGATGAGTCTACCAAGGGGTAACTGAAGATAAAAGAAGTCAAACAACTAGTTAGAGGTGAGGGAGGGAGAAGGAACCAACAAAGGAGATTGAAAAGGAATAGCAAGTAGGGTGGGAGGAAAATCAGGAGTGTGGTGGCCTAGAGGTGCAGAAAATATTCCTAGGAGGATGGCATAAGACCTTATGTGAATGCAGCTGGTGGGTCAAGTATGTTGAAGACCAAGGACTGCTCGTTGCATTTAGCAATGAGGTAGTTCACTGGTGACCTTGAACTGAGTGGTTTTGAAGTGGGGATAGGTGAATAGAGTGGGTGAAAGTCTGATTATAGTCTCTTTAAGAGATTATGAGAGGAGAGAAGTTGGAGAAAGAGAACATACACTGCTTTTTTGTTTCAATGTGAAGGAAAAGGGAGGAGAAAATGATTCAAAAGATGGTTTGTAAAGAAAGGAGAAAATAATTGTTGGTATGCTAGAGAGATGTTAAAAATGATGCAGAGGGTTGAACTGCCTGAGTGATGTGTTTGAGTTGGTGGGTTTTTCAACCAGTTCATTTGTTGTCAAGGAAACAGGGCAGAGTATGTGGTTCCAGGTGAGTAGGTGTGGTTTGGGATCTTACAGAATTGTCTTCTCTTTGCTCTTCCATTATCAGTGAAAAAAGAGGCTTCAGGGTTACCATCTGAGAGTAAAGACGGGGTAGAAGATGCTGAGTGTTTGAAAAGAGGAAAAGTAGAAATAATAGTCCAGGAGGTAGAAGATTGATTGGATTAGGGAAGTAGAGTGTGCCTGTCAGACAACATTAAGGGCCCACTTGAAGGTGGTGCTTGTGAATTTAAAATGATATCCACCAGCATGGATATAAGGTTTTCTCTCACCACGTGCAGCTGTGTTTGTCCAGGCACGAAGTGACGGGAGCAGCCTTGTGCTTATGACAATGAAAGTATGGCAAAAGAATTGATAGCATATAGATAACCTACTGAATGGGAGAAGATATTTGCAAATGATATGACCAGTAAGGGGTTAATGTCCAATATATTGGTCATTTGGGTTCTTCCAGAAGATATAACAGAAAACCCCAAATAAACTTTTTAGCCTGCTCAATATATAAATAGCTTATATAACTCAACATCAAAAAAACCTGATTAAAAAATGGACAGAAGACCTCAGGCATTTTTCCAAAGAGAACATGCATGCACATGGCCAGCAGGAACATGAACAGTTGCTCAGCATCACTAGTCATCAGAGAAGTGTAAATCAGAACCACAGTGAGGTATCACCTCATACCTGTCAGAATGGATAGCATCGAAAAGGACATATATGACAAATGTTGATGAGGATGTGGGAAAAAGGAAACCCTCATACACTGTTGGTGTTGGTGGGAATGTATATTGGTGCAGCCACTGTGGAAAACAGAATGGAGGTTTCTCAAAAAACTAAATAGAAGAACTACCATATGACTCAACAGTTCCACTCTTGGGTATATATCCAGAAAAGAAAACACTAATGGGAAAAGATTCCTGTACCCTAGTGTTTATACCAGCATTATTTACAAGAGCTGCTTTCAGGTATGGAAGCAACCTAAGTGTCCATCAACAGATGCCTGAATAAAGAATGTACGTATATATACAAGGGAATACTACTCAGTCATAAAAGGGAATGTAATTTTACCATTTGCTACAATATGGATGGGCCTGGGGGGTGTTATGCTTAGTGAAATTAGTCAATCAGATAAAGACAAATACTCTTAAGTTATCACTTATGTGTGGTATCTAAAAAATACAACAAACTAATAAATATAACAAAAAAGAAGCAGACACATAGATATAGAGAACAAACTAGTAGTTACCAGTGGGGAGAGGGTAGGAGAGAAGGGCAATATAGTATAGTGGTAGGGGATTTAGAGATATGAACTATTAGTTACAAACCAAGCCACAAGATATATTGTACAATAAAGGGGACAAAGTCAATATTTTATAAGGCTATAAATGGAATATAATCTTTAAGAACTGTGAATTACTATATTGTATACCTGTAACTTATTTAATGTCCAGACGTGCAAGCTGAATTTAGAAAAGGCAGAGGAACCAGAGATCAAATTGCCAACATCCACTGGATCATAGAAAAAGCAAGGGAATTCCAAAAATATTTACTTTTGCTTCATTGACAATGCTAAAGCCTTTGTGTGGATCATAACAGACTGTGGAAAATTCTTAAAGAGATGGGAATACCAGACCACCTTTCCTGCCTCCTAAGAAGCCTGTGTGCAAGTCAAAAAGCCTCAGTTAGAACTGAACATGGAGCAATGAACTGGTTCAGGATTGGGAAAGGAGTACATCAAGGCTCTGTATTGTCACCCTGTTTATTTAGCTTATGTGCAGAGTACATCGTGTGAAATGCCAGGCTAGAGGAAGTACAGGCTGGAATCACTAGATGATACCACACTAATGGCAGAAAGCAAAGAGCTAAAGAGCCTCTTGCTGAAGTTGAAAGAGGAGAGCAAAAAAGCTGGCTTAAAACTCAACTTCAAAAAAATAAAGATTATGGCATCTGGTCCCATCACTTCATGGCTAATAGATGGGGGAAAAAATGGAAACAGAGACAAATTTTATTTTCTTGGGCTCCGAAATCACTGTGGATGGTGACTGCATTCATGAAATTAAAAGACGCTTGCTCCTTGGAAGAAAAGCTATGAGCAACCTCAACAGCATGTTAAAAAGCAGAGACTATACAAAGGTCTGTATAGTCAAAGCTATGGTTTTTTCAGTAGTCATGTATGGATGTGAGAGTTGGACCACAAAGAAGGCTGAGTGCCAAAAAGCTGATGCTTTCAAACTGTGGTGCTGGAGAATACCCTTGAGAGTCCCTTGGACAGCAGGGAAATCAAACCAGTCATTCCTAAAGGAAATCAACCCTGAATATTCATTGGAAGGACTGATGCTGAAGCTGAAGCTCCAATACTTTGGCCATCTGATGGGAAGAGCCGACTTATTGAAAAACACCCCAATGCTGGAAAAGATTGAAGGCAGAAAGAGAAGGGGGTGACAGAGGATGAGACAGTTGGATGGAATCATGGACTCAATGGACATGGGTTTGAGCAGACCCTGGGAGATTGTGAAGGACAGGGAAGCCTGGCGTGCTGCAGTCCTTGGGGTCTTAAAGAGTCAGACACAACTGAGAGACTGAACAACCATTTTTATAATGTTGTACATTAACTATATTTAAAAAACATGAAAAGAGTTGAGGGTATATAAAGTGGCATCATTAGAAATTGAATTTGCAATTTCATCTAGGTCAGGAAAGTGCAGTGGACACATGGTGAGTTGGGAATAGTGAAGAGGTGGTGGGGTTAGTGGACTATAGGTGCTCTGGGGGAGATGATTACCAGGAATGCAGTGAGAAGGACGGAGCCGGACAGAGATTATAGAGGGTTACAGCTGCTCGATGACTGGGTCTAGGGTGTGATCATGGGAATGAGGCTGTAAGGCAGGGTGGGGGACAAGTGATTGAAGGAAGAAAGGGAAAGAACCAGAGTTTGGGAAGTATTGAACTAACCAAAAATTAAGACAGAAGTAGTGTTGGAGAGAATGACAGCAGGCCAGGAAATGACTTGCATGAGGAATGTCTGCGATGAGGATGTGTAGTGATGACATATAGTGGTGCAGTTGAGTACCTGCAGAATCAAAGCTGGGGGAATTTAAAGAAAACACCAAAAATAATAGACTCTTAGTATTTATCCAGGCAGAAGTGTTGAAGGGATGTTTTAAGACAATGGAATTGGAAAACTGATGATAGATGTAAAAATGTTTTAAATTGTTTTTTAAGTTTATTTTTAACTGTGCTAGGTCTTTGCTGCTTTGTGCCGGCTTTCTCTAGTTGCAGTGAGTGGCAGCTACTCTTTGTTGTGGCTCACAGGCTTCCCATTGTGGTGGCTTCTCTTGTCATGGGGCATAGACTCTGAGGGCTTCAGTAGTTTCAGCCTGCAGGCTCTCGGGTGTGTGGCCTTCAGTACTTACCACACAGGGTCTCAGTAGTCGTGACCCACAGGGTTTAGTTGCCTGAGGCATGTGAAATCTTCTCAGGCCAGCAATTAAACTGGTGTCCCCTGCATTGGCAGGCAGATTCCTGTTCACTGTATCACCAAGGAAGTCCAAAAAATATTTGCTTTATTAAACTTTTTATTTTGTATTGAAACGTGGCCAATTAACAGTGTTGTGATAGTTTTAGGTGAACAGTGAAGGGACTCAGCCATACATATATATGTACGCATTCTCCCCTAAACTCCCCTCCAATTCAGGCTGCTATATAACATTTATATTAAAAATGTTAAGAGGTAAAATGGTTGGTACACTGATAAGAATTAGAGGGATCCTAATTTCCATATTTCTGGCATAAGTACCTGGAAAGATGGTCATGTGATTTATTAGGTTTACTGTTGGATGTCCAGCATTTTTTTGTGGGAAATAATGCAATTATTTTTAAATCCTTGAAGTATAAGAATGTTTTGAGATCTGATGCAGATGTCCAGGCAGATCTACCAGTCAGCTGGTAGGTCATTGGGAAAAAGTTAGTGGAAATCAAAGAAAGTGAGAAAAGGTTGAATGCTAAGGCCTACTAGAAACTTATTTAAGAGTTTTGGAATGTGATTCTTAATTCCAGCTGTGCATCAGAATCAATTGGGAAACTTTTGAAAACACAACTGCCCAGTCCCCAAACCGACTAAACCAGAGTCTTCTGTAGTAACACCTAAAACATCTCTACATGTGAGTCTGGTGTGCCGCCAGGGTTGCAAATGACATGCATTTATAGCTTTTATGGATTGAGATTACTTTTTACAGCCCCATTGTCAAAATAAGTGCTCCAACCATCTGTATAAAACCATTATAAAATGTTAGGGAAGGAAATCTAAGCATGAAATGCATTTACTATTATCATTTATCTTTTTTTTTTCCTTACCACAATAAGTTATCTCCCAATTATTTGTAAGTACAGCTGCTTTTGATGCAACTAATAATAAATTCTATAGAAAATTTAGCTGTAGGATGTAGCTGTAGCATTCTGGTGCGAACTAAAATCATGGTCTTCTTTATTGCTAAGCATGTAATATGATTATCACTTATTTTTAATTTAGGATAAGTATACCATAAATAAGGTCTGTAAAAATTCTAATGAGGCTCTGAGCTTAGAGAATTGTTTGCTTGTTTCCTATAGGCTATCAATCCTTCTTTCCAGTATGTTCACTTCCCATCAGAAAAACCTGGGTAACAAGGAAATAGGCATGATGACAGAATAAATTAGAACCACTTGTGACACCTTACTCAGAAAATCTCAGGTTAAGCATATTTTCAGTTCTGATGTTTTCGAATAGTATGGATGTCAATTGATGGAATAGCTGAGCTAGCTCTAAGGACTTCCCAGATTGTTTCATAGGGAGTGAGAAAACTGTTGTTTGTTCTTCTCTAATCTGTTCCATTGTGACTGATACTTAGATTTAATGTCACCATAATATCCTGAATTTATAGGTCATCCTTCTTCTGGGGCTTTGGAAATGCTTTGTGTGGATTACTTTAATTTTGATGCAGCTAAAATTCATCATGTTATGGAACCTATTTCAGAGAGAGTCTACAAAGAGAACTAGAAAATCCCCCAAGCCTTTCTTTTTTACTTCCAAATGCCATTGGTAGAAGCATCCATTGATCCTAACTCCATCCTGCTGCTTTAGAGGCCATTTGTGTGTGGATTACTGGAGGCTTCTCTGGGAGGAATCTAATCCCCATAGGTTCAGTTTGAGAGGATCCACTCTGCAGCCAATAAAGATTAAAATTGCAGCTCTTTTCCATTACATTGGTTTTTTGATCTTTTAATTTTTGTATTATTTTACACTTCAGTGGCTCAATCACAGCTGTCTTTCCCAGTGTCTCAGTATGTGGGAACTGGGAAGTTAAACTGGACAGATTCACAAAACAAAGGTTTTATAGCATATGCTTGTACAGTAAAAGGTGATGTTTTAAGGTATGGACAGTCATCAGATTTAATCCAGAGAAACACATGGAGCGGAGTAGGTATTAAATAGTGCCCTTATAATAATGCAGCTTAGAGCATAGGGGAATGTCAGAAGGGTCAGAATTGTACACTGTTTGATTCTTTTAAAGAAATTTAAAAAAATTATTGATGTATAGTTAATTAACAATTTTTTAGTTTCCGGTGTATAGCAAAGTGATTCAGTTATATATGTATGTGTGTATATGTGTACACATATGTATACACACCCACACGGGCTTCCCTGGTGGCTCAGTGGTAAGGAATCCGCCTGTGATGCAGGAGACACAGGAGACCCCGGTTTGATCCCTGGGTCAGGAAGATCCCCTGGAGGAGGGCGTGGCAACCCACTTCAGTATTCTTGCCTGGGAAATGCCACAGACAGAGGAGCCTGGAAGACTACAGTCCATGGGGTTGCAAGGAGTCTGACACAACTGAAGCGACTGAGCATGCATGCATATATACACATATCCTTTTTCATATTATTTTCTATTAAGATTTATTACAGGATATTGAATATAGTTCCCTGTGCTATACAGTAGGATCTTGTTTGTTTATTTTATATACACAGTAAGTCTTCTACACACATATGAGTTTTGTTCCAAGAACATTCATAAGTCCAATTTGTTCCAACAAATTGTTAGCCAGTAAGTCCAACAAAGTTATCCTAGATATCCAACTAACACAATCAGAGATAGTATTATACTGTAACAGGTTTATAATACTTTTCACACAAATAATACATTAAAAAAACACACAAAAATATTTTAAATCTTATAGTGCCTTGAAAAGTATAGTGGTACAGTACAGTAGCTGGCTATACAGGGGCTGGCATAGAGTGAACAAGCAAGAACTACAGACTGGAGGAAGGAGAGGATGTGGGAGATGGTAGAGTTGAAGGATCATCAGCAATAGGAGATGGAGAGCAAGCTACAGTTTCACTCACACCTGAGGGTGATGGCACAGGTTCTGGTTCCTTGTTGACACCAAATGCATGTTCCCATCTTTGAAAGTTTGCAACTTGAAGGTTCAGATGTAGTAGTTTGTATCTGCTAATCCCAATGCACGCCCCCCCTTTTCTTTGCTTTTTATGTCTGTGAGTCTGTTTCTATTTTGTAAATAAGTTCATTTGCATCATATTTTAGATTCCACATTTAAGTTACAGCCTATGATATTTGTCTTTCTAGCTTGGGAGACCCTGGTAGCTAGCTGGTAAAGAATCCACTTGTAATGCAGGAGACCCTGGTTCGATCCCTGGGCCGGTAAGATCCACTGGAGAAGGAATAGGCTACCCACTCTAGTATTCTTGGGCTACCCTGGTGGCTCAGCTGGTAAAGAATCCACCTGCAATGCGGGAGACCTGGGTTCCATCCCTGGGATGGAAGATCCCCTGGAGAAGGGAACGGCTACCCACTCCAGTATTCTGGCTTGAAGAATTCCATGGACTGCATAGTCCATGGGGTCGCAAAGAGTTGGATACGACTGAGTGACTTTCACTTTCTGACTTAAGTTAGTGTGCTAATTTCTAGGTCCGTCTGTGTTGCTGCAAATGATATTCTTTTTCTATGGCTGAGTCCCTGTATTCCATTGTACATATGTAACACATCTTCTTTATCCATTCATCTAATATCATCCAGGCATTTAGGCTGCTTCCATGTCTTGACTATTGCAAATAGTGCTGCTGTGAACATTGGGGTGCATGTATCTTTCTGAATTAGTTTTCTCTGGATATATGCCCAGGAATGGGATTGCTGGATCAGGTGGTAACTCTATTTTTAGTTTTTTGAGGAACTTTCATACTGTTTTCCAAAGTGACTGTACTAACTTACATTCTCACCAACAGTGTGGGAGGGTTCCCTTTTCTCCACACCCTCTCCAGTATTTATTATTTCTAAACTTTTTAATGATAACCGTTCTGACCAGTGTGAAGTAGTGTCTCATTATAGTTCTGATTTGCATTTCTCTAAGCGATTTTGAGCATGTTTTCAAGTACCTATTGGTGATCTGCATGTCTTCTTTGGAAAATGTCTATTTAGGTTTTCTGTCTGTTTTTCGATTTATGTTCTTTGTGTTTTTGTTATTGAGTTGTATGAACTCTTAGTATATTTTGGGAATTAAGTTCTTGTTGATTACATCATTTACAAATATTTTCTCCCAGTTCATAGGTTGTCCTTGTTTTGTTGATGGTTTCCTTTGCTGTGTGAAAACTTGTAAATTTGATTAGATCCTACTTGTTTATTTTTGCTTTTTATTTCTATTGTCTTGGGAGATTAACCTAAGAAAACATTGCTACAATTAATGTCAGAGAATGTTTTGCCTATGTTCTCATCTAAGAATTTTATGGTATCATGCCTTATAAGTCTTTAAGTCATTTTGAGTTTACTTTTGTGTGTGGTGTGAGGGAGTGTTTTAGCTTCATTATTAAATGTTTGAGAAATTTTTTCATTTGATATATTAAAATAACAAATGCAAAGTATCTGTGGATTTTATATTGTCTTTGTCTCCTCTTTTCCCAAGGCCTTATGCTGATTAAACTAGCATTCATACAATAAATATACTGGAAGTGACATAGAAGTCATTAAATGTGACTTGTTTTAGTCCAATAAATAGTACAATAAACAATGATGGCTTAGCAGGCATAAACGTTTAATGAATGAAGAAGAATTTAAATATATAGAAACAAGTTTGTTAAAACTTCAGTGGTTAGAAAAATCAGAATTATAGTGGGAGACCATCATACTTCACTAATAATATGACACATCAAATACACAAAAAATATAGGATAGAAGTAATGTAGTTAAAGGTTCGATTTATATGAAATACTTATGGAATTTTCTACTCACCAAGAGAAAAATAATGTTCATGGACCATTTCAAAAAAGTTGATCAATATATGATCAGACTGTACAAAAGGAGCATTAATTCCAAAAGATCAGAATATTATGGGCCACATTTACTGACCGTAATGCAGTAAAACCATCAAGGAGTGAGTAACCGGTAGCAACAATTACTCCAAAACCTTAAATACCTGAAAACTGAACTCTTTCAGAAGTCTCTTGAATAAAATAAAAATCAGAAATGGAAGCTGAAATTATAGACATAAGGAGACAATGGAAATGAAAGCATGTATATAAGAACTGTAGAGTCTAAAAAAAGAAAAAAAAACCTACAGAGTCCAGCCAAAGCTGTATTTAGATGAAAATTCATAACTTTAACTTGTTATAGTATGTAGAGTGATAGAAAATAAAGTAGGATTATATTTAAGAACCTCAAAGTTGGAAAATGAAGTATACCAAAAAATGTAGGAGCAAAGCATTAGTAAAATCAAAAGAAAAAAATTAATGATTAGAAAGTGAAAAATAAAGAACAGAACCAACTTATATTGTATCACAATTACGCTTCAATTTAAAAAACAAAGAAAATGGTATTAGTAAATAAAATGAAGATAAGTTTCTTTGAATTATAAATAAGTAAATACTTTGCTCTTTTGATCAGGAAAAAAATATGAGAAAATGTGACTATAAAGCAAGAGGAATGAGTAGGGGGATTTAATAACAGATATAGAAGGGATTAAAAAACATAAGAAAATATGTTTTTCTTATGCCCATGTGGAAATACAAATTGAGTGGAAGGTATAAACATCTCAGAGCAGGTATAAGAATATATAGAGGAAACTGAAAGGTAATCCAAGAACTAGTCCGCACAAAACGTTTTAGGCCCAGCTATTTGTATCCATTAGGTCTATCAAAATATCTAATAATGCATCATCCTCTCATTTGTTGGAACTGTAATATTCATTGCAAATTTGTTTCAAATTCTCATTGTAAAAATTTTTTTTAAATGAGCACAAGAATTCAGTAAAGGTCACCAGTACTTATGCTACCTGGAAATAATCACTGTTACTGTTTCTTTTTTTTTTCTTTTTTTACTAGAAGTAGAATTGCTTGATTCAACCTTGGCACATTAAATATTTTCCAACAAAATCATCAGATTGTCCTCTGGAGAGGTTTTGACAGTTCGTATACTTAGAAAACTATTCTGTACCAGAGAAAAGTATAGAAAGCATTCCAGTTCACTTGGTGAAGTTGGTATCATACTGTTATAAAATCTGGCAAAGACGATAGGAAAAAACTTTTCATACCAGTCTCATTTAAGCACATAAATGCACAAATTATATGTTAAATAGTAAAACTATTATTGCTCTAGTAGATTTGTTTTTTCTTGTTGTTTTTTATAATTTTTTAAAAGTTTTTGACCGTGTTTACACAAAATAAGTAATATAAGCTTCATAACTTTTCAATTTGTCTCCAATAATTCTCTCATTTAAAAAAATAACTTTATTGAAGTGTATTTTAAATACCCTATAATTCACCCACTTTAAGTGGTTATTATTTAGTAAATCTTTGAAACTATGTAAGCATCACTATAAATCAGTTTAAGAGCAATCCCATCACCCCAGTGAGATCCCTCATGTCCATTCACTGTTAACCCCAGTTCCAAGAGGCCACTAATCTACTTTCTGTCTCTATAGATTTGCCTTTCCTGGACATTTCATATAAATGGAATCATATAATATGCAATCTCCTTCGTAACTGGATTCTTTCACTTAGCATACTGTTTTTGTGGTCCAGCCAAATTGTTTTCAATTTGGGGTTATTATGAATAATGTTTTTAAGAACACTTGGGTGCAAGTTTTTGCATAATACATGTTTTCATTTCTCTTTATACCTACCCTGATAGCTCAGTTGTTAAAGAATCCTCCTGTACTGCAGGAAACCCAGGTTCAATTCCTGGGTCGGAAAGATGTACTGGAGAAGGGATAGGCTACCCACTCCAGTATTCTTGGGCTTCTCTGGTGGTTTAGCTGGTAAAGAATCTGCCAGCAATGCAGGAGACATGGGTTCCATTCCCTGTGTTGAGAAGATCCCCTGGAGAAGGGAAAGGCTACCCACTCCAGTATTCTGGCCTGGAGAATTCCATGGACTGTATAGTCCATGGGGTTGCAAAGAGTTGGACACGACAAAGCGACTTTCACTTTCACTTCATACCTACAAATGGAATTACTGGGTCATATGGTAACTCTGGACTTCCCTGGTGGCTCAGACGGTAAAGCGTCTGCCTACAGTGCAGGAGACCGGGTTCAATCCCTGGGTCGGGAAGATCTCCTGGAGAAGGAAATGGCAGTACTCTTGCCTGGAAAATCCCATGGACGGAGAAGCCTGGTAAGCTACAGTCCATGGGGTCGCAAAGAGTTGGACACGACTGAGCAACTTCACTTTCACTTTTCACTTTCATGGTAACTCTATGCTGACTGCCAAACTGTTTTCCAACATGGCTGCACTATTTTACATTCCCACCAGTAGTGTATGAAGATTCCCTACGTGCTCACCAACATTTGTCATTATCTTTTTTTATTGCAGTCTTTCTAGTGTCTGTGAAATTGTGTCTCATTCACAATATGTTTTGGAGAAACAAACTGTTATCTCAAGTAATGCCAAAAAAGCATCTGATTCTTTATAAGACCTTAGAAAACCAAAAAAGCCACTATCTTCATATGTTAAGGAATGATGATGACAATGATAGAAAGGTACATTACAGCTAGTATTTTTATTAATAAATAATAATGATAAAACTTAATAGAACTTAATGTGAGATGCTGTCCTAATCATTTTATAACTCAATAACTCACTTTAATACAGCACCCTTAAGGTAGGTTCTAATATTATCTTCATTTTACAGAGGAGGTATCCAAAGCAGACAGATGAAGTGACTGAATGACTCCACAGAGCCAGTAAGTCAAGGTGCTGGAATTTGAATCAGGCATTCTGGTTTCAGAGTCCATACTGTTAATCCTTATGCTGTCATCTGGAGAGTTTTATCAGCTGGGCCTTCGTTGCTGCTTGATGGTTTTTCCCTGGCATTTGACCTCTTCCTTGTCCTCCTCCCATTCATCTAAAGCTCTATTTCTACTCCCAGCTTTCTACAGAAAACTGTCCTTCTCACTTCTCAGAGGAAATGAAGACTATACAAAAAAAAAAAAAAAATTAAACAGAAACTGTGTAGTATCTAGTGTGTGTTATTTGCTCAGTCGTGTCTGACTCTTTGTGATTCCATGGACTGTAACCCGTTATGTTCCTCTGTCCATGGAATTTTCCAAGCAAGAATACTGGAGTGGGTTGCTATTCCCTCCTTCAGGAGATCTTCCCAACCCAGGAATGGAACCCAGGTCTCCTGCACTGCAAGCAGATTCTTTACTGTCTGAGCCACTCAGTTCAGTTCAGTCGCTCAGTCGTGTCTGACTCTTTGTAACCCCATGGACTGCAGCACGCCAGGCTTCCCTGTCCATCACCATCTCCTGGAGCTTACTCAAGCTCATGTCCATTGAGTTGATGATGCCATCCAACCAGCTCATCCTCTGCCGTCCCCTTCTCCTCCAGCCTTCAGTCATTCCCAGCGTTGGGGTCTTCAAGAAATGAGTCAGTTCTTCATATCAGGTGGCCAAAGTATTAGAGTTTCAGCTTCAGCATCAGTCCTTCCAATGTGTTTTCAGGACTGATTTCTTCTAGGATGGACTGGTTGGATCTCCTTGTTGTCCAAGAGCTTCTCAACAGTCTTTTCCAACACCACAGTTCAAAAACATCAATTCTTCAGTGCTCAGCTTTCTTTATAGTCCAACTTTCACATCCATAGATAACTACTGGTAAAACCAAAACTTTGACTGGACAGACCTTTCTCTGCTTTTTTAATATGCTGTCTGGGTTGGTCATAACTTTTCTTCCAAGGAGCAAGCGTCTTTTAATTTCATGGCTGCAGTCACCATCTGCAGTGATTTTGGAGCCCCCCAAAATAAAGTCTCTCACTGTTTCCATTGCTTTCCCATGTATTTGTCATGAAGTGATGGGACCAGATACCACTAGGGAGGCCCATAATATCTAGGTGGCATTTCACATCAGTAGAGGAGAAAATGGATTATTCAGTAAATGGTGTTGGAATAAGTGGTTAATTCTTAGGGAAAAACACTATATTCTTGTTCCACTTCCAGACATTTTCCTGTGGTTTAATTTTTACAAAAAATAAAACCATTAAAATTCTAGAGGAAATTTTGTGATAAGCTTTTAAAATCAGGATATTCTGTGTACGACAGAAAAGCAATAACAGTGGCTTAAACATGGGTGGTAAATTCTCTTTGGAGAGGAGATTTGTAGACAGGCCGCACAGGTCTGGGTGGCTCCAAGTAGTCATAAGGTTCTTTCCGTCTTTCTATTGTACCTTCTTTAGTGTATGGCTTCTAACTCCAAAGTCACTTCATAGTCTAAGATGGCTACTGAAATTCAAGCACTCACATTTGAGTTCTTAGGAATGACAAAGACCTTAGCTCCCACCTGAGTCTGCTCTTTTTAAGTAACCTTTTTGGAAATGCCACTCAACACTTGTGCTCTCATCGGTCAGAATCTAGTCAACATGACCAAGATACAAGGAAAGTTGAGAAATGTAGTCTTTGACTTGATATATCGTAATTTCAATACTGTTGAAGTTCTGTTTTTTTGTTTTGTTTTTTTTTTTTGAAGAAGGAAAAAAAATGGATATTGGATGGCAGCTACCAGTTTCTGTCATATTTTAGGTAGACAAAGCCTTCCTTAGCATGGCCTCAAGATCAACAACTGTAAAAGGACAAGGTTGATAGATTTTGATAAACACAACATCAGCTGTTGTTTTTTTCCTTTGTGCAAAAGGTGTTATTAACAAAATGAAAACAAACTACAAAGTAGGACAAAATAATTGCAATAAATGACATAATTAATATTCTTAATGTGTAAACAGACACTATTGGTAAGAAACGTGATTGCCTGTGCCTTTTGGAGAGAACATAATCAATTCTTTGATTCTTTTTAAAATGTACAGTAATGCATTATGCTGTTGTTCAGTACTCAGTCGTGTTCAATTCTTTGCAACCCCATGGACTGCAGCATACCGGGCTTCCCTGTCCTTCACCATCTCCCAGAGCTTGCTCAAACTCATATCCGTTATAGATAGGGTTTAATCTTGCATGCGTGCTCAGTCACTAAGTTTTGTCTGACTCTTTGCAACTTCATGGACTGTAGCCCACCAGGCTTCTCTGGCCATGGGATTTTCCAGGCAAGAAGAGTGGAGAAGGTTGCCATTTCCAACTCCAGGAGATTCTAGAACTCAAGTCTCCTGTGTCTCCTGCATTGTCAGGCAGATTCTTCACCAGTGAGCCACCCGGGAAGCCCTGTGTTTCATCATATGTATATTTAAAAATTAAAAAATCCACATTGACCTTTTACCAAGAGGGAGCATTTTCTGTTTTGTGTGTCTTCATTTTAATTCTTTGCTCCTTAAAGGCACATTCTAGGCTCATTTGTTAGATGCTGCCCTGCATTAATACATGTACAGTGATGGGATACTTGATTTAGGACAGATTCAGCTAGATTACCTGAATGTTCAATTAACTGCCTTGGTGAAAATCATCTGCTTTCAGATTGATAAGAAGATAAAATCAGTAGCCATTCTCAGTTCAGTGCTTCATTAGGAAGTGAATTAAAGTGAAATCATTAGCGGTCATTTTTTAAAATACTAATCACAGAATTTCAAATTCTGGGGAAAGCTTTGTATGTTTTTAGTTTTTAGTGGTTATAATAGACTGGAATGTTTTTAACTGAGTTCAGGACTTGGGAACATTGGGAGGGGACGTAGTTTCTGGCCAGATTACTTAGACAACCATAGTTCTTCACAGCTTTCTGTTAATATCTCTTGATTAACAAGCAAGTTGGAGCCAAGTGATTTGGCTGTTTAGTATCCTTGGTAACTACCATTAGATAACAAGTTGAATCAGTTAAAATTAATTTCTTGTAAAAATCTGCTTCCATGAGAAAGTATGGACTTTGATATTTAGATGCACAAGAAATATATTTATATTAGTATCATCAGATATGAAAGCCTAGTAAACTCAAAAGGTGGGGAAGATAAGGGAAGGCTGCCAGGACTCTGCCCTTAAGGACTCTGCTTCTACCTGAGAGGGAATACTTCCATAAATGAAGGAACCTGAGGCAAAATAGCCATTGTGTGAGCTTTTGTTCAGTAGAGCTATTATAAATAGCCTTCTTTCCCTTCCATTTGGGAATGCTGTCATGACAATGCTATTTTATTGTTATAGAAGTTTGGGAAAAGGTAGAAAACACTTTTTTTTTCCTAACATAAAATAACAATACATATTTTAGCTCCAAGCCTATTTTTAGTGTCAGTTTAGGAAACATCTCCCTTTGGTCATGATAGGCCCCTTCAACTGAGGCTTGTAACTGCCACAGACCTCTCGTTTCCAGACATTAACATTTTAGGAGTGTTACAAGAAGGTGGAAAAGCCAGTGCTGAACTGTGTAACATGGACCGGGAGCTGCTTGGTGGAATAATAGCATTTCCATCCCCCCATTTGTAGCCTGTAGCAAAGGGTGGGCCAGACCATTGTGCAGAATATATCCTGACTCCCTGCAGGCTGTGCTTTTGCCCAGGGTACTGGAGAGCCCTGATTTCAGTTCCACATAGGATTTTGTCTGCTACTGACTTCACGTATTCTGTTTGCTCTCAGAGGAGCTATAAGATAGAAATTTAAAGGAAAAAAAGCAGAAGTTGAGCTACAACAAGGTAAATCACAGCTTCATTTATATGATTAGGTGCTTAGAGCCTTTTTAAAATCATCAAATCTACCTATATTACAGTTAAGTGGCTCCTAAATGAATGTTTTCAGGAAAAAACATGGACTCTGGGCAGTCCATGTAAGCTGAGTTCAAAGACTGCTTCACCACCTACTAGCTGTCCCATGTAGGGATAGACATATAACTTCTTGGTGTCTCAGTTTTCTTATTTGCAAAATGAGGTAATGATGTTTATAGGGAAACTTTATGGTATATATGAGATCATGGATTTGGGATAGGACCTGGCACTAGGAACTCAGTCAGTGCTGGTTCTCTTATTATTCCTCTCGGAAGAGACTTTACTGAGTTTCACAAAAAAACCTGCTCATCCTTTATTTTTGCTTACTTTTACTTCTTCCATTAATCTCTCTGCTTGTATTCCACCCATCTTCTGGCACCCTACTTCATTATTGTTTTCTGTCCTCTTTCTTTATCCTTTTGATTCATTTTATCCTCCAAACTTGTTATTGGCTCTTTGCTGCTGCTTATAGTAAGAATGTAATGTAATCTAGCTGTTACGTTGTGAAACAGTAATGTACCAAATGGGTTAAATGTAAATACTACATCATTTTATATAAGGGACTTGGGCATCCATGGATTTTGATATTCATAGAGGGTCATAGAGAGCCAATCCCTTATGGATACCCAGGGACTACTGTAAATAGGGAATTACAGTTCAGGGAAATTGTGGTGGATTATGGAAACACATAGGAGGGACACTTAACTCAAACTTGGTAGGAATGGTGTCAAAAACAGCTTCCCTGGAGAAAAAATAAACAAGCTCTGACATGTTATGGAAGTGAGAGTTTAAGCAGAACATTCAGAGGAGGAGTTTTTAATAGAGGAAGCATATGCAAAGGCTCAAATACTTGAAGTGGTATGTGACCTTAGGGAGCCTAAATGAGTTCGGGGTTGGTGGAGTTGAATTTGGAACTTAGATTGGGGGATGTTTATATGATGAGAAATAAAATCAGAAAGGTAAATAGGGGTCTTATTATGAATTTGAATTTTATTCTACTGGTAATAGTCATCTATTTTATGATAGAATCCATAGGACGTGGATTAAAATAGGAGAGAGGTATAAAGGAAGTCTGAGGCTTCTGATTTAGGCATCTAGGTCATATAGAATGCAGAAGGAGCAGGTTGAAGGAATGAGACTGATTTGGGTTTTAGAGATGCAGGTCTGTGATATGTAGTAGTTGTAAATATGGGTCTGAAATGAAAAGGCAATTTCAGATCTTACTTTGAAATTGTAATGGATTGCCTTTGTTACTCCCAACTGTTTTCTTGTGTTTTTTGGCATGATTCTGGTCCTTCTGCCTGTCCTTACATTGTGGTGCATATTGTTGGGTAATTATGACTCAATTATATGTATCTAAGAAGGATCAAAGTGTAAGAAGAACATAGTTGAGGTAGATGAGAGAACCCAGTATGCATTTCCTATGAAGGCAATTAGAATAAAACAGAGCGTTCAGTCTCTAGTATCATAGAAATTGTTTACAGGAACTTGGAGGTTGGCTGGTTTCCAAGAAGCGGAAGAGCCATTCTGAGAGAGTCCCGTGGGCTGATGGTAGTCCCAAGGGAAGTGTATGAAGGAGGGTTTGGGGGTGAATGATAAATAAAATCTTATCCTGCCTAAACTCAAGCTCCAAAATGAGAGATGTCTCTCAATCAGCTATTTTCATTTAAGAGACAGTTGTGGGTTTGTTATTTCCAAATTTATCTAAAAATGTTTGGAGTCTGTTTTTATTTCTGACTTGTACATCCTCTGAAATAAAGTTCTATGAGAAGTTTATTACCTGCTGGGCTATGTAGAGCTGCATTTGATTAGCAAAGCCTGACTTCTCTTTTGTTTCCAGCGGCACCGTCTCATTCTGACATTGGAGGATTTGTTGACCAAGTCTATGTTTCTGTAGTTTACACCTGTCATGATTGTATAATCTTTTATCATATCTCTCTTAACTTCATATTTTCATGATTTTTTTTTTGTTTGTTTGGTTTCTCCCCATAGAGCTGAGCTCTTGTCTTCATCACTTACTTTGATTAGCACTTTCTTTACTTCTCACATGTCCCCTGATACACAGAACTGAACCTGACTGAATTTCTGGGGCTGCCGTTCTATGATACAAATGAGAGAATGGGGAGTTTTCCCTTAGACGGTGCTGCAGCCACACATCAGGCCACATAAGCAGTCACACATAAGGCCACCTTCTCAGGAAGCCTAGCAGAGGCTTCCTGACCCCTTCTTCATGGCCAGCCCCCTCAACTGACACACATCATTTGTTTGCTTATCACTTGTCTCCTGTTACACCTGGTCCTTCATAAAGATCGGAGAGAACTTCTATAGGTTCTTGCAGTCCATTGGAGTCAGGAATGCTGGGTGATCTAACAGCTCCATCTTGGCCCTGTGAAGTCTGGGTCACAGGCTGGAATTAGTTCCAGGCAGGGCCTCACAAAGCCAGCAGGCAGAGGTGCTAGGCCTATGCTCCAGTTCAGGGCACATCCCTTGCCTGGCCAGCTCTGCTCCTGCTGACTTCTCCTGACTTGCCGGGTTCTGGACTTTTCTGGTGTAGATATTCTCTCTGCTGCCTGTCACCTCACCTAACAATCTTTCTGTCTTCAGAGCCACACTTCTCATAAGAAATCTTATCCTTGCTGGGTTTCCTCCTCATCTTCAAACCACTGTCATCTAATTCCCACACCTACCATTCCTCTGAGATTGCTTTAACTACAGTCATCAATGACCTGCTAATTGCTCATCCCAGAGGGCCATATTTCGGCTATTGGAATGCTGCTGCTTTTGAAATGGTGATCATTGCTTCCTCCTCTCTTGAGTTTTGCAACATTGAATCTCATTGTTCTTTTTCTTCTTCATGGGTTTCTATTCTTCTTCTTGTTCAGTCACTAAGTCAGGTCCAACTCTTTGCGACCCCATGGACTGCAGCATGCCAGGCCTCCCTGTCCTTCACTATCTCCCGGAGTGCTCAAACTCATGTCCACTAAGTTGGTGATGCCATCCAACCATCTCATCCTCCGTCGCCCCCTTCTCCTCCTGCATTCAATCTTTTCCAGCATCAGGGTCGTTTTCCAGTGAGTTAGCTCTTTTCTACTTGCCTCTTAAATGTTGATGTGTCTTAACTAGCTTGACCACTGCTTTTCTTACTTTTTGCCCTTCTCCCCAGTTATTTTCTCTACTCTCAAGATTTGCCAGCCTCCAATATGCTGATTATTCCAGACCTACATTCCAGCCCAGATTCTGCTGAGCTTCAGATCTGTATATTTAACTGCCTCCCGAATATCTCCATCTGAATAGACAAAAGTCACTTGACATTCAACATGTCTAAAACTGGAGTCATTCCCCTGGCCTTTACTCTTGATGTTCATTTGCCTGAAATATTCTGTACAGTGTCTCACAAGGCTCACTATCTCTTTATCAATGAGTTTCTCTGCTCAATCAGCATTTTCTCAGAAAGTCACCACATATACCAATTTTCCCTGGTTTTATTTTTCATTGGGGGCTTCCCGGGTGCTGTAAAGAATCTTCCTGTCAATGCAGGAGACATAAGAGACATGGGTTTGATCCCTGGGTTGGGATGATTCCTTGGAGAAGGAAATGGCAACCCACTCCAGTATCTTGCCTGGAGAATTCCATGGACAGAGGAGCCTGGTGGGCTACAGTTCATAGGGTTGCGAAGAGTCAGACATGACTGAACAACTAACACTTTGACTTTCACTTTTATTTTTCTTTGACGGACATATATCTGAATTTATATGATAGATTAGTGTTCACCTTCCTCCATTAGAATGTAAGCTCTATTTATCTGTCTAGTTCCCTATTATGTTTATAGTACCTGGACCAATTTCTAGAATATAGTAAGTGCCCAAATATTGAGTGAATGAATAAATCTTCCTTCAACCCCCGACTGATTTTTATACATTTTATCTTGATGGGTGACACCACCCCCATCCTCAGTCACGTACCTCAGAAACTTGGGTGTAATTCCAGAAACATCTGTCACTATCTCCACATCTCTGCCTCCCTTTGTCCAACAGTCCCCAATTCCAGCCAGTTTTTTCTCATATCTGCCTCCCAACTCCATTTCTGTGATTACCACCTTGTTTCAGGCCCTCAAACCTGTCTGGGAAAAAGAATTCACTGTACTCTGTTGATGGGAATGTAAATTAGTGCAGCTGCTGTGGAGAACAGAATGGAGGTTCCTCAAAAAACTAAAAATAGAATTACCGTATGATTCAGCTCTTCCACTAGTGGGCATATATCTGAAGAAAAGAAAAACACTAATTCGAAAAGAGACATGCACCCCTATATTCATAGAAGCATTATTTACAAAATTCAAGATATGGAAGCAACCCAACTCTTAACAGATGAATGGGTAAAGAAGATCGAGTGTACAATGGAATACTACTCAGCCATATAAAGAATGAAATTTTGCCATTTGCAACAACATGGATGGACCTAGAGGGTATTATGCTTAGTGAAACTAGTCAGATAGATACAGACAAATGCTCTATGCTATCGCTTAGGTATGAAATCTAAAAAGCAAACAAATGTGCTCACTTTGGCAGCACATATACTAAAAACAACCCCAAACAAGTGAATGTATGTAGCAAAACAGAAGTAGACTCACAGACACAGAGAACTGGTTAGTGGTTATCACTGGTGGGGGAGAGGGCAAACAGAGGCAGGTGATTAAGAGGCTCAGACTACTATGTATAAAATAGAGAAGCAACAAAGATACAAAGCATCATAGCACCAGAAATTATAGCCATGTTTTATAATATACAAAATACATATTACATATACAAAACATGTAATATTTTGTAATAACTTTAAATGGTGTATAATCTATAAAAATGTAGAATCATTATATTGTATAACTGAAACTAATATAATAGTGTATATTAACTGTATTTGAATTTAAAAAACCCTTTCTCTGGTATTATTAGAGCTTCTAATGTGCTTCCTGCCTTTGTTCTTAACCACCCAAACTGAGTCTCCACAGAAGCCAAAGTGGTCTTTCTAGTGGTTTTTCAAATCTAGAAAGCAGATCTGACCCTGCTGCTTTCCTTTGTAAAACCCCGAGCATCCCAAGCAGCCAAAGGGGCCTATCTCAGCTCCTTAGTGACCTATGAGAGATGTATGCGGCCACACGGTGCCATCCCTTGCTTTACACTCACAGTTGGTGCGCCGTACAGTTGCTTGCCTCCAGCTTAAACTGTCCTCCAGCCTAGCATGACTCTTCTCCTGACCCCTCCCTTCCAGGGGATTTAGCTTATCATTCTTTTATCACTTGCCTTGGGCTCCCATTCACCTGGATTCTCCGTACTCTTCTATCACTGTCCCTATAATTAAAATGTTACCTGTCCCTGCCTCTGCCTTCTTCATTTGGTGGTGAATGCTTGGCTGACAGGGCTGTGCTTTATCCACCCTTCTACTTCCCTCTTCTAACCAGTGACTGAAGCATAAAAAGCACTTGATAAATGTTTGAGTAGAGGAAAGAATGATTGAATGACTGTCTAGATCGATGTTTCTGGCTGGTTTCTGGTCATTGTCATCAAGTTACAGCACAGAATTGTATTTCCAAAACCTAGGAGATATTAGTGTAATCTGCAAGATGGGAGTTCTTGTGCTCTCTGTGCTACAGAACATCCTTTTGACATTTGTCAGAAAGGGGCCCTCTCTAGTCTCCCCTCTTGTCCTTTTGAAACCAAAAATCAACCTAATGATAATTGAAAAGAAAGAAGAAAATAAAAAATGACCATTGGAAGAGGTACATCCATTTGTTTCTGGGTCTTAAGAATCTGAAAGGTTTTCTTGAAGAAGAGCAGAGGGGCATTGTTTGCAATAGTAAAGTAATTGTATAGTTGTTATAATATGTGTTTTGTCAGTCACATGGACAGTTTGGTTTAGCAGGTAATTTCTGAAGGATTTAGAGTATGCTTAGTTGAAAGTTATTACTCCTCCCCTCAGTACATGCTGGATTTGCGTTTTTAATGTGAAAACAAATATTTCTCTCATAGAACATTGTTATCAACTTGTTGGAATTCATGCCCAGAATATTTTGAGTTGAGCAGTTCTGACTCAGTAACATATAAATATTCTCTAGGACAGACACTGTGCCAGTGATGCTGTAAACTTCTTAAAAGCTAGGGATGCTGCACATTAATTAAATGGCAGAGAAAAGCCAGTCCCAAACGGAAGTAAGTTCTTATATCTGCACAATGGTTTAACCCTATTTTGCTGATTTCTGAGACTCTGCATCTTCCTGGCTACACGTGGACCTAAGGGTTGAAGCTGAAGCTGCACCTTACTCCCAGTGGAACCAGAGCAACAGCACTGGTGTCTGGTTTATAGAGGGTGGTTCTTTATCATATGATTGTACTTGATATTGTATTTGACTTGAATTGGCTGAACGTGGCTGGACTTGTATCCTATAATACAGGGAAAATTTTAAGTATAATTTCATGCAGATTCCAGATAGCTCAAGAGGAATGAAAAACATAAAGGATCTTTTAGATTTTCACATTCAAACTCAAAAGTGGAAAAGAGAAGGAAGACGCCCCCACCCCCACCCCCCATTAGCTTAGAAACTAGTGCTAATGAGCACAAATTTAAAGGGTTACAGACACACACATGAGTGGGCCAGGCAGATACACATCTGGGAACTTCCGTGGGACATATGCAATGAAAATATTTTCAGGAATGCTGATGGAAAAAATTAGTTCTTTGGAAACATCCAAAGAATGATCGACCAGAAATGTATTACTTTAATTTATGTTCAAACCAAGAAGGAAGACATCTCCCTGCCTGGGGAGAGGGAGTGGTAACAGATGCCAGGAGACATCCAACAGAGGCAGGCGCTACGCCAGCAGATAGAGTTGGGCAGGTAGCCCAGTCCTCACAGAATCTAGAAATTCAAGGCTTTTGATCTTGGTGTCCATTCCTGGTGAAGTCCTAAGCTAATTTCAGCAGATGGTTTGTGAACACTTAGAAAAGGTGCCCCATAATTGGCTTATTGAAACCAAGTCATGGTAAACTTCCTATGCTTCTATTATTGGTAGGATCACTCTTGACCTAGCAAGATTTTTCGTGAGATTGCTTATGATAACCAGCAAAGTCCTTTTTTTTCCACTGGAAACAAAGAAATCCATTTGATTAAAGGGTCAATGGGGTGAGGTTCATGTCAGTTGGAGAGAGAAGTCAAGGAGGCAGGAAGATACCTCCAAGCTTGATGGAGTGGGTTAGAGTCAGCTTAAGAAAGTAGTGGGGAGCTTAGATGTTCACTTTTGAAGCATCTGGTAATACCGCATTTTTCAAACTAAACCATGATTAATCTGTCTTTAGAGGTACTTTGTTGGTGCTGGTGTTATTTAGTTGCTAACTTGTGGGTGTTCCTATCTATCAGGGCTAACTCTCAGGGCTTCCCTGATAGCTCAGTTGGTAAAGAATCTGCCTGCAATGCAGGAGACTGAGGTTCGATTCCTGGGTTGGGAAGATCCATTGGACAGGGTTAGGCTATCAACTCCAATATTCTTGGGCATCCCTTGTGGCTCAGCTGGTAAAGAATCTGCCTGCAATGCAGGAGACCTGGGTTTGATCTCTGGGTTGGGAAGATCCCCTGGAGAAGGGAAAGTAATACTACCCACTCCAGTATTTTGGCCTGGAGAATTCCATGGACTGTTTAGTCCCTGGGGTCCCAAAGAGTTGGACATGACTGAGTGATTTTCATTCATTTCATTTTTGAGTGTTTATTTAGAATGTAGATACCTGAGCCCCACCCAGAATCCGTATCTCTGGAGGCACCCTAGAAATCTATACTTTCAACAAGCTTCCCTAGCAATTATCAGCACACGTATATTTTAGAACTGTTGCTTTAAAGATAAGATGATCTGCTGTGAAGAGTGTTACCCAGTTAGGAGAAGTATAGAAATTCTTTAGTTTTATAAACAGTTTAATGTATTTTATATGATTGTGGCCCAGAAATTTCTGATCTTCCTGGGTCAAGCCCAACTCTGTTGCCATCTGGTGACAGCCACTTATGCTGTAAAAGTGGGACTTTTAAGGCAGATCTTTTGAGCATAAAATGATAATTTTGCATCAGGTCAATATCTTATGTAAAGAGCATTGAGGCATATTGCAAGAAGCTTAATTTTGTACAGTTTCTTAAGAAAGTTAGTCTCCGTGCTGCCTGCATTGAGGACAGCAGCTTACTGCTACCTGTATGATAACAGTTCTCCAGAGTTAAAAATGTATGAATAAATATAAATGCACAAGCTTATTATAAATTTTACTGTTACACAGGATGTGTACCATATAATTCATAGCAAAATATATACTACAGCTTATTGATTATATTAATATTACAATTGATTCTTATTAAGTGTCTTGATCGTTGTCAGATTTCTATATCTATCAAACTTTGGTTGCAATTGACAAATGAACATAGGTGCAACATGCATGGTGGTTGATAGTTTCATTTATGTGAACAAGTAAGACAGAAGTGAAGCAACAGTGGCACATGTCATAACTTTACCCATGTGTCAGTAATGTGAGCAGCTTCTTTGTTGAGTTAGATAATAGCTTTTAAAGTACTAGAAGAATTTATCTTCAATCTTTTGTGCTATTCACAATATAATGGCTACAGACATGACACACTTTTAATCTGTGTTATTGACAATTTCTCCATCACTTTCTTAAAATGAATTCAACAAAATAATAAATCAAGCTCTGATTTGTGGTGTTTGAAATATCTGTGATGTAAATGCTCCCACCATAGCACATTTCAGTCTAGCAAGATGGCATCACTGAATGCAGAGTTGGGAAGAGACATGCAAAAGCACATCTGGTAATATTAGTTATTTCCACATACAGATATGAGATACATTCACATTGAGAGCACGGGTAATTGTAAAATGTAGTCAAATGAGTAGGAAATGGTGACTTTTGGGTGTTTATTACCTTTGTTTTCAATATGATTTATATAATTATAAATTTATATAATTTAATTTTTAAGTAATGGCTGTGCTTAATACTTAGGTCTCATAATACCAAGGTTAAAAATTTCTGTTTAACAATTGGCTCTTTCAAGCTGCTATGAGCTGGCTCTCACCCTCTACTGAATGGGGGCACGTTTTCTGAGCCAGCAGATGTGATTGGATGCATCCCTGCTTTTACATGGAAGCACAGATAGAATATCAGACACATTTTCATATTGGCATAAAATTCAGCTCTTCTAAATTAGAGCATAGCGGAAACATGCCTGATAAACGTGTCCCACTCCTGGGCATAATCAGTTCAGTTCAGTCTCTCAGTCGTGTCTGACTCTTTGTGACCCCATGAATCGCAGCACGCCAGGCCTCCCTGTCCATCACCAACTACTGGAGTTTACTCAAACTCATGTCCATCGAGTCGGTGATGCCATGCAGCCATCTCATCCTCTGTCGTCCCTTCTCCTCCTGCCCCCAATCCCTCCCAGCATCAGGGTCTTTTCCAATGAGTCAACTCTTTGCATGAGGTAGCCAAAGTATTGGAGTTTCAGCTTCAGCATCAGTCCTTCCAATGAACACCGAGGACTGATCTCCTTTAGGATGGACTGGTTGGATCTCCTTGCAGTCCAAGGGACTCTCAAGAGTCTTCTCCAACACCACAGTTCAAAAGCATCAATTTTTGGGTGCTCAGCTTTCTTCACAGTCCAACTCTCACATCCATACATGACCACTGGAAAAACCATAGCCTTGACTAGACAGACCTTTGTTGACAAAGTAATGTCTCTGCTTTTTAATATGCTATCTAGGTTGGTCATAACTTTCCTATTATCCTGGGCGTAATAGTGAAGAGCAATTCCTAAACAGATGCCGTGAGATCCAATAGAAGAGATTTCCCCTGGAATGTCTGGGAAACTATTTATGACTCATGTTCTTGCCAGCTCCGTGATTTGCATCAGTAGACATTCTGAAATGTAAAGGTACCTCTCTTGTGTTGCATCCTACTGATTTCAGCAAAACTGTTTTTTGTTACTTTGACACTCTCCATTCAAGAAGCCCTTTCAAATACAATTATGCTATTATTGTTTCTTACTTTCTCCTTTTTGTCTGCATCAGCTTGTAATTAAAATCTGATAGCAGCCTGGCTGTGGCCACTAGAATAGTTGTTTTTTTTTTTTTAATTCATTTGCTCAAAGCCAGATACAGAATTTATTTGCAATTTGTAAGTTCTTGGAGCTGGAAGTTTGAGGCTATCTGCCACATTTGAATATACTAGGGTTTGAGTCACACTATTCTGTAAATTCTTGTTAAAGCCAACTGTGCTGTGGAGCGTTGTATTTTTGACAAAATTTTTGGATTGTCAGGCTGTAAATAATATGCCTCTAATGCACAATCATATTCTTTTTTCCTATTTTCTTGCTGTTACGCTTACAAGCAAATTGTGCATTTCATTCTGTGCTCCATGAGCATTTCCTGAGGTGTGTTTGAATTTCCCACTGTAGGGACCTGGGCTATCAATATTTTCTGTACTGACCCTTGTAATTATGGCACAGGGACCTACTTAAACAGAACTTTGCTTACCTAACAAATATAAAAGCAAGATTACTTTAAGTTGCTGATTGTTCTTTCCTGCTGGGGATATTGGTTATGTAATCTCACAACTCAATTGTTATTTCAGTCATCAGAGGTCTTCTACAGGCTCTCAAATATTTCCTCAAGTTAAAATTTTTATGGTGCCCACTGACTCTTAATTGGAAAAAGAAAGCTTCCTTCCTAATACTGTAATAAACCTATACATTTATAAAATGAAAAGGCAACTTTTTGCATAATATAAAAAGAGTAAAGTGAAACCAAGCCATCTCTTGGCTTGCAGGCAGAACCTATACCCATTTCATGGTACTGATGCCGTCTCTCATTTTTCTTTCAAGACAAGTCTATGTGTATGAAAACTCTTAGTGCGTGTGCAGCTGATTCTGTAGTTCAGGTTAAGGACAAAGAATGGAAAAAGCATGATGGGGAGGTTCTTCTTTAAAATACCCTTTGGCCAGGTAGGTTTTAGAGTGTGAGTTCACAGAGGGAAGCAGGTAGGCAGATGGCAGGCTAGGCACCCTGGGCTTCACGTGCCGATGGCAGGCAGCGCCTCATTACACTTGCTCCAGGGCGCACCTCCCAGGGTACCGCGCGCAGGCGCGGACCCAGGCGCTCGCGCTGCCATCGGGTCCTCCACCCGGGGGGGCTCCTAGGCAACACTGGGAAACAGAGACCCTCCCAGTGCTTTTGGTGGTGTTTGGCGTCTGTTTCTGTTGAGACAGAGCCCCTTCGGCCCTTAATTTTTTAGTCAGAGTTGGAGATGTTTCATCTTCCTAATTTAAAGTATATTTTCTTTATATTTCATTCATCCACATTTTATTTATAATTATCCAAGTAATACACACACACACACACATGCAGTGTTTAAAAAAGTGAGTGCTGCGCCAGTCAGGATGGCTGCTATCCAAAAGTCTACAAGCAATAAATGCTGGAGAGGGTGTGGAGAAAAGGGAACCCTCTTACACTGTTGGTGGGAATGCAAACTAGTACAGCCACTGTGGAGAACAGTGTGGAGATTTCTTAAAAAACTGGAAATAGAACTGCCATAGACCCAGCAATCCCACTTCTGGCATACACACCTGGAAACCAGATCTGAAAGAGACACGTGCACCCCAATGTTCATCGCAGCACTGTTTATAATAGCCAGGACATGGAAGCAACCTAGATGCCCATCAGCAGATGAATGGATAAGGAAGCTGTGGTACATATACACCATGGAATATTACTCAGCCATTAAAAAGAATTCATTTGAATCAGTTCTAATGAGATGGATGAAACTGGAGCCCATACAGAGTGAAGTAAGATAAAGAACATTACAGCATACTAACACATATATATGGAATTAGAAGATGGTAACGAAAAATGCAAAACAGAAAAAGAACACAGAGACAGAACAGACTTTTGAACTCTGTGGAGAAGGTAAGGGTGATTTCGAAAGAACAGCATGTATACTGTCTATGGTGAAACAGATCAGCAGCCCAGGTGGGATGCATGAGACAAGTGCTCGGGCCTGGTGCACTGGGAGACCCAGAGGAATCGGGTGGAGAGGGAGGTGGAGGGGGATCGGGATGGGGAATACGTGTAACTCTATGGCTGATTCATATCAATGTATGACAAAACCCACTGAAATGTTGTGAAGTAATTAGCCTCCAACTAATTAAAAAAAAACAACAAAGATTGAAATTAAAAAAAAAATGTAAAAAAAAAGAAATAATCAGGGATGTATATAAAGATTTATATATTAAAAAAAAAAGAAATAGAAAAAAAAAAAGTGAGTGCTGAAGAAAAGAGAAAAGTTTGCTTACTTATAGATCCACTCTTAGAGGCAACCTTTTATATTTAATCTTTTTTAGTTTTAGGTTTCTGAAGGCAGATAGTTACCTTCATACTGTAATACACTTGTACTTTAGGGGTTTTTTTATTTGCCAACTTCAGAATATTTGTAAATGAGATGAGGAATTTTCCTGTCTCCAATCTGTGCATTATGTTATTTTGAGTTCTTTTATTGGTTACATTTTATACTCTAAAAATATTTTTTAAATATCCATTTTCCTATTGTATCAACATTAGACATTATCTCTGGATCTTCTACTTTATAAAATAAGGATATTGGTTACCTCTTAAGCTTTTATTACACTGATAGTAAAATCTTTACATACAATATTATAAATCATTCTTGTTTTGCCTGTATGTTAATTCTGAACAATACATATCAACAAACTATGTTTTATGGTACAGTTGAAGCTTTCTTAGCCAATTTCCAGTTACCTAACTGGCTGTAATTATCAGAACTTTCAGTTTCTTCTAGAAAACCTATCAATAAATGCCAAATGCTAATGGATAGTAGGCTATTCACTTCTATTCCTGTTTATTCCTGCTCCCATAAATTAAGATGAGTCTTGACTAAGAAGTAGTTATTTTTGTCCCAAAACTTGTTTATTCTGTTTGTACTTACTATTGAGATTATATAATTTAATTAAATATTATGGGCTTTCCTGGTGTTCAGTGGTAAAGAATCTGCTTGCCAATGCAGGAGACACAGATTCAATCCCTGGGTAGGGAAGATACCCTGGAGAAGAAAATGGCAACCCACTCCAGTATGCTTTCCTGGGAAATCCCATGGACAGAGACTGGTGGGAGTCTCAAAAGAATCAGACACAACTTAGTGACTAAACAACAGCAACATGCTGATGATATATGAATACTAAGAGAAACTTGTTCCTTGAAAACGGAATTGAATGCTTCAAAGACTCAGTAAAGGCAACTTATTTTTTTAAATGGTGCTGAATTCGGAGTGGAGGAGCATTTGTGGAAGATTGAAAGCAACGGTAAAAATCTAAAAGGATTCTCCTCTCAGATTGCTTTCCATATATCTTTAACTTTTTATTCTACTTTAAACAGATTCTAATTGAATGCAAACTGCATTATGAGTGTTTTCAATGTAAAAAAGAAAACACAAAACTATAATCAAAGGACTCATATTCAAAGAAAAGAATTTTGCCCTGTACCAAAGGATTGGTAAATTAATATTTTAGGTTAAGATAAAATGTTTATGTTAAAATAAGATATTTAAAGTATAAGGGGGTGGTTTTTTTTCTTTTAAGTGACTTTTTCAATTAACTGATGTCAACCACATTAGCTAGGAGTGTTATTAGCTTCTACTGTTAGAGTATGGTGATTAAAAGTAACCTTCAACAACTTGCTTTACCTTTCTGTACCTAGGTTTCCTCATCTGTTTAATTGTGATAATCATAGGGTTTTATGAATTAGCATATAAGTGATGCTTATCACAGCATTGGCACTTGCTAGACACTCAAAGGTGAAGCTCTTGTTATTGATATTACAATTTTGTAATTTTGTTAAAGTTAGTAACAGCTGAGCCATGAAGTGTGATTGGACCCTTGGGAAAGGAAGCACAGTTTTATATTGTTAACCTTTTGCCACTTGAAGTATTCAGTTCCTATATCCAGAGTCTTCAGTTGTATGCCATCAATTATTCAAAATCTGATCACATTTTAATTGGTTTGATATTTGTTACTGTCTTTAATGGCATTTTGTTTTTCTAGACTCTAATATTTTCTATCATAAAATTACTTGGGATATTTTGTAAACAAAGAGCAGCATTTGTTGTTGTTGTTTGGTCACTAAGTCATGTCTGACTTTTTGTGACCCCATGGACTGTAGCCGACCAGGCTCCTCTGTCCATGGGGTTTCCTAAGCAAGAATATATATTTCTATATTATTGAATATACCGAGTCTCTCAATCATACATTTGATATTGGGGACCCACTTTCTTCTTGTTGGTATTCTTCCTAGGAATTCTGCTTCCATCTAGAAATATTCTGTAAGCTACACAGAGCTGATGTCCTGGGACCCCATATTACTGGCACTTAAAGTATGGCTCAGATGGTATAGCATCTGCTTGCAATGCAGGAGACCCGCGTTCGATCCCTGGGTTGGAAAGATCCTCTGGAGAAGGAAATGGCAACCCACTCCAGTACTCTTGCCTGGAAAATTCCATGGACAGAGGAGCCTGGTAGGCTATAGTCCATGGGGTCGCAAAGAGTCAGACACGATTGAGTGACTTCACTTCAAAGTATGGGTACACTTTTATTCGTTTCCCTACTTTCTCTTTCTTTGATTCCTTTTTTTTTTTTTTCATTTAGCCAGAGTACATAGTCAAGTAAACTTTTCAGAAGATGGACATAGGATATAAATAACCAGTCCTTGCATTTCTAAAAATGCTTTTATTTTGCCCTCATTTTTATGGATGATTTGGCTGAGCATACATTCTGTAATGAAAATCATTTTCTGTTGGAATTTTAAAGGTACTGTTTCATGGTTTTGCATCATAGAATTGCTTAAAAGGAGTCCGAAGGCAGCTTGCATCTAGGTCTCTCTAGGGTGTTCTCTCTAGCCTTCAGATTTTGAAATTTCACAGCAATGTGCCTGGGTATATGCCCTTTTTCATTCATCATGCCCAGCATTTCCTGAGTTGGTGCACTGGGATGACTCAGAGGGATAGGATAGGGAGGGACGTGGGAGGGGGTTCAGGATGGGGAACGCATGTACACCCATGGCGGATTCATGTCAATGTATGGCAAAACCAATACAATATTGTAAAGTAAAAAAATAAATAAAACTGAAGAAAAAAAAAAACAGCTTATGTCGTTTTACTCTGGGAAATGTTATTTTATCTTTATGAGGAGTTCCTCCCCTCTCTTTCCTCTGTTTTATATTTTGGGGAACATTCTAGATTAATCCTCTGTTTTTCCTATCTTCTCTACTGCTTTTTGTTTCTCCTCTACATCCAGTTTTGTCTTAGAAGAGAGATGTTTGCCACGGGATATTGTAGTATGGATGAATCTTTTGTTCCCTCTTCCCATTTCTCATGCTTTTTCCTCTTTACCATCATTTCCCACACCTTCCGCCTCATGTCACCATGGCGTTTGAACCTTAAGAAACAAGAAGACAACATAGTATGATTCTACCCAGGCCATCTACTCGGGCCATTTTGTTACTGCTTCCTCAAGGGACCTAGTTGTCTTAGTCCAGTTGGGCTGCTATAAACCACTTATCATAGACTGGGTAGCTTGCAAACAACAGAAATTTATTTCTCACAGTTCTGGAGACTTGGAGTTCAAGATCCAGGAGCAGGCAGATTCAGTGTGTAGGGGTGGCCCACTTCCTCATAGAAGGTGCCTTCTCTCTGTCCACATGTGAGTGAAGGGAGGAGGGAACTCTCCTGGGTCTCTAATAAGGGAACTAATCCCTTTCATTAGGGCTTCACCTCCTAATACCATCACACTGGGTGGTGTAGGATTTAACTATGAATGTTGGTGGGGACACAAGACAGTCTACAGCACCATCTATCCTTGGACCCTATTTGAGGGGAATTTTGAGGCAAAAGATCAGGTGGGTTTCTCTTTCAATGCCCATACTAAGTTAATGTTTCTTTGTATAAATTCATAAGTGGATGCTTCAGAACTCTGTGACCAACACTGGTCAGAAGAGGTTTCAGCAGAGTCCACTTACTTCTCAAGATAACACCAAGTAATACTTGGATGTAATTATCCACATCGACTTCTCCGTTCACTGAAGTTGTGGTCTCAGTCCTTAATTGTCTAAAGATCTGAGAAGAAATTGAGTGACTCCCTATTTTAGAATAGTTTCAGACTCCTCAATCATAACTTTTTTTCACCTTGAGGTAATCTATACCCTGATTTTATACCTAACTTGATTAATAGTGATGACACCTAATTGTAACTTTTTCTTTCTCATTTTGGGGCAGTGAGAAAAGGGCTCTCTTTTAGTTTCTAACAAATTATCAGAAATTTCTAAGATGGTATGCAAGTTATAAAGACAAACAGACACCTTATGCCTTCACCCCGTTTCCTTGCACATTTTTTATAAGTTGTTTATGGAAGTCAAATTGTTTAAGCTCTGATGTACCATGCCTTCCAAGTGACATATAGCAGTCCCTATGTTTACAGTAGAAGGAAACATCATGATAGCATGACTAGACTTAATTCTGCAGGGTTGTCCAAGTGTCTTTTGACACAGACTCCCAGAGTCATAGCCAAGGGAATCAGGATGTGACTCTTAGGGCCTTGAGAAACCCTGGGAGGAGCCCCAGGCCCTGTGGGGGTGGTACTCCATTTGAAGTACTTGGCAAAAGTACTTGGGTTGAGAGGGACCATGTACCCTGCCTAGTTTTGATGTTTAGTGGGAAGCTACAGAGTTACATGCATTTGTTAAAAACCTAACTCTTTGTCAGTCTTATCCTGGCTTAGTAATTCTCTCTCTCTCTCTTTTTTTTTATGATAATAATGTCTCATCCTCTCTGATATTTTCAAAACTTATTTCTGTTTTGTTTATTATTAACACAAATATCTCCCTGAATATCACCAACTCCTGCATCGACCTGGATGGATCTACTTTAGCATTTTTAAACTTAGGCTTGCTGTATCAGCAGCTTTTACCTGTCAAGCAGTAGGAAGGGTCTCTGTCATTTTACTTCTTGTGTTTCCCTGTGGGTCTCCCATGGAGGATGTGGAGGAGAGTAATATCCCACATAAATGAGCCTCTTCCTTTGGCTTTGCTGTCTTTCAGTTGTGCCTCCTGCTTTCATCATCCTTCTCAGCCATACTTGCTGTTCTTGCCATTTCTCTCCTCCAACACAGTCCCTGTTCCCCTTGCCTTGGCTTCCTGCTGACCTATGCTCTGTAGAGCCTAACCTCTGTAGGATCCTGTCTGATCTACCAGTAGTGATTCACCCTCAATTTCTTTCACCCCTTTAAGTGTGAGAACCTTGCCGTCTCTCCCTCTGCTGTTTGGAGTCTTCTTTACTCCTGAATCCACTGCTCACATTTTTGGTCTTCAGGGAAACCCTTTTCCTCTCTCCAGCCAAGCTTGTGTAGAGAGTGTCTCATGGCAGTGCTGCTTGGACCCTTGGTGATAGAACTATGCTGATGAGTCACAAAAAAAGGTGGGAATAGTTCTGTGCATCCTCAGGAGAGTGCATTTTCATCCAAGATCAGAGGACTGAGGGGTTGTTCGTGGAACATCTGTTTGTAGCCCCTTTCCCAGCTTCGTCTCCAAAGCATCATGTGGAGTGTGTCCCAGACTCTCCTCTTTTCTGTGTTCATGTAGGAGCCTGCCTGTGCTATCTGGTTGTGATCATCTCCTGTTCTTCTCTATGTACTTTTGGGAGGTGAAGGGTCTGTCTTGTGACCCAACTTTCATTAAGATGAGGCAAACTACTTGGTCTGTTACGGAGAGAGAAAGCAGATGATTGGTTACCAGGAGCTGGGGGTGGGGAAAGAAAGGAATGGGAGGTTTTGGTTTAATAGGTATAGAACTTCAGTATGGGATGATGACGGAGTTCTATAGATGGGTAGTAATAATGGCTGCATAACAATGTGATTGTTCTTTTGGCATTGAACTGTATTCTTAAATACGGTGAAAATGTATACAGAATATAGAAGAAATGGTACTGAAGAATTTATTTACAGGGCAACAGTGGAGAAACAGATATAGAGAATAGACTCATGGACATGGGGAGGGGAGGAGAGGGTGAGATGTATGGAAAGAGTAACATGGAAACTTACATTACCATATGTAAAATAGATAGCCAACGTGACTTTCCTGTCTGGCTCAGGAAACTCAAACAGGGGCTCCGTATCAACCTAGAGGGGTGGGGTGGGGAGGGAGATGGGAGGGAGGCTCAAGAGGGAGGGGACATATGTAATCCTATGACTGATTCATGTTGAGGTTTGACAGAAAACAGCAAAATTCTGTAAAGCAATTATCATTCATAAAAAATATATTAAAAAATAAATAGAGGGTATATACATTTGAAAAAAAATGGTGGAAATGATCAATATTATGTAGATTTTACCACAATAAAAAAAGTGAAAAAATAAGCCTACCTGTGGCTTCTAGAGAAGTGAGGATTACAGAAATGGGAAAAACCATCAGTGTCTGCTTATAGCTGTGTCTCTGTCCATGGCCACTAGGCAGAATTTCTGTGAGTCACAGAGAGGGCCATCATAAAGAGAATGCTTCTGAGAAGAATTGGTATTCTTTGTATCTTCCTATTAGAGTTAAGAATAATTTGTATTGAAATCTAAGGGTTCTTTGTTTATTTGTCAATACTCTTTAGAACAATGACTACACTTCTTGGTCATATGCCAGTATTATTCATCATTCTGATGATGAATAAATGGCAGTTTCTATGCATGACTACTGATGAAAATCAGTGATTTAAAAGAAACCATCTTCATTTCAGCTGCATGAAATATTCTCTAAAAGGAAATTGACTTAAAAACATGATTTTTAGAAAATTGACAATTAAATGCAGAGACACAAGAGCCCAGGCTTTTTATCAGTTGCCGATAGTCTAAGCTTGATCATGGTTTTAGCACAGGCAGATCCATGACCATGGGGGTACATTAGGATTTTGAGTATAAAAGTACAAGCTAGTAACAGGTTATATGTTGGAAAAGAGTCTGTGTCTTTAGCCATGGGCCAAGGTTCAAGCCAGACAGAAGAGAAAACAATAAAAATAGGGAACAGTGTGTTCCAGAAATCCACTTTCTGCTCTGACTTCAAGTAGCCGTGTGACTTGAAACTCTTTCTCAGGAGAGGTATTCTAGGGTTAATGTTGGCCATAAAAAAGCAAGACTATATGGAGACATCATCTGGCTGTAAGAGTCTCCTGAAAATTTAGTTTCTTTGGCACACTCTGAATAGATCACTCTATTCCCAATTACATAAAATCTTCATAAAGGCAGCTCAATATTATGTGTTGTAAAATTAACTTAATAAATGATGGCTGTCTCCAGAGCCCATGCTCCTCCAACTACACAGCACCACCTCTGTGGAGTCTTAAATGTTCAGAGAAGCATAAAATATATTATTATCAGTCATGATGAAAAGGTAATCTTAATGTTCATTCTGTATACTTAAACACATGGTTTCTTTGGCATTTTCTTTTCCTGAAGCACATTTTTAGTGGATATAAAAAGGGAAGTGATACAGAGCTTAGAATTTTATCAAACACTGAATCCCTTCTGTATGTTAGATATCATGCTAGGTTGTTGAAGATACTTTGGATATAAAAGCTCTCTAATAAATTCAAGAATATGAGATCTGCAAGAGTCTTTCCATTTCATCACCTCTCATTTAATGTCTTAGAAAACTTAGGCCCAGATATAAGGTCAGGTTCCCAGAGAGTATGCAGGGAGGTTACGCAGGTTGAGACAAGAGGTAGCTCTTGGAGTAGAAAACAAGTCATTAATACGGAGAATCAGTCTGAGTCCCAGTGGAAACATGCAGCATGGTCAAATTGAGAAATGTGAGAAAAACTTAATACAGGGACTTTTTACAGACGTGTAGTCAGGATACAGGGGAACAGTGAGGGATAGTACAGTACTTCAGGGCTGATAATAGGTGGGAGCCATTGCTACCCATAGGCCTCAGAGAACCCAGAAAAGGAGCTGTGGATTTCAGTAGAGGGACACATGCAACATGGTGACCCAGCGGGAAGAAAGCTGGGGAAGGAGATACCATGACTACTCTCCCTCCACTCTCTAATTTCCCACTAGGGCCTCCTATTGGCTGAGTTCAGCAGACGCCCTTGACGAATTCCCTAGAGGTCGGCCTCCATGGCCCAGAGCAGGGTGGACAGGGAAGGAGAGTGGGTTTGGAGTGTTGAATGGAAGATGCACGACATAGAGTTCCTGTTAGAAGATAGTATGTGTCAGGTGTCCAAATGTTAGGACGTAAGTTAATCAGACATTGGAAAAAAGTCTTTGACTCTCTTTTAAATGGCATCACCTATAAGCAGTACATTATTTGAATATAAGATTTTTAAATCTTTTTATTTGAAAGGGAAAAGATTGTTTTAGAGTCATAGAATTCTAATAACTGAAATGCCTAGAACTCAACTGCCTAAAGATACAGAAAATGCATTGACCCCTTTCCTCTAATTGCTCACCAGGACTCACCGGGACCTCTTGTCCTTCTTCTAGGGATTTTTGGGAGACTCTTGGGGAATGTCTCACATATATTTAAAAACAAGTCTACACCCAGACTCCAGGTGATTTCCTCATATATCCTGTCTCTGGCTGAACTATTGTGCTATGAAAAAAATAACACCATGTAACTCCCTTCATGCTAATGGAAGCCTGGCAGTTCTGTTTCCTAACCTGTATAGACATAGAGGGCATGTGCCCAGGGCTGCTGTCAGCCAGGACGCATGTGTAAAGGTCAAGGCTCTATCCTGCAGGTGTCGAGCTGTGCCTGAGGAAGAACCAGGAGAGAGAGTCTGTCTTATTCTGGGGTCCAGCTGCAGTAACAGACTTCCCAGAAAAGGTACTGTAGATGCACCATGCCCTGTGCAGGCAGACAGGTACCACATAGAAGGGAGAGGTAGGGCTGCCTCACGCTAGTCGAGTAACCCACTTCCCCTCTGAATGGAGCAGGAGGAGGTGGGGGAAGTGATCAGGAACATTTGGGGAAAAGTCACTCCTCAGGGGAGTCAGGAATGGGAAGAAGCATTCCCACCCACATGTGGCTTTATGAGATTTTTTTCTAAAAATGCTGGTTCACAAAAGTGGTTGTCAGCAACCTTTTGATCTTGTTCCATAGAGCAGACAATAGATTTAAAGACTAATTGGATCAAAGCAAGACCAGATCTAGCTTGGGAAATGACTCTGAATAACAGAGTTTGGAAAGAGGTCCTGTGGGAGGTGTGAATTCTTAGGCCAGTGCAGCAGTGCTAGTCTAGAAAAGAATTTTAAGTAACACTACTTGAAAGCACTGTGACAAGCTCTTAATACATGTAGAAGTGTATGTACCTAATTTTCAAAAGAGCCAGGCAGGGAGGAATTTCCACCCCACCTCCCCACCCCCCATTTTAGAAGTGAGAAATGGCTTCTAAAGAGAAGTTGCAGGCAGCCCAAAGTCTCATAGAAAGTTACAGAGCTAGATACCACACCTCTGAGGTGTCCACTTCATCCTCTCCAGTGCTAACTGGACCTAGACTCCAGTTTCCCACAGGCACACTGAGGAAAGTTACTAACCTCTTGGGCCTCTACTTGATCTCCACATGTTCTTAAAATTTGTTTCATGGTGTTCTTTCCAGGCAAAAAGTCCCCATTATATAAAACCCTACACATCAGATTTTCTGTTATTTCTTAAGAATCTTAGCACATCTGAATGTTTTCATTTACTCTGCACAGAGCTGAATCCCATGATACAGAAAACTGTAGATTTTGGAAGCACTTTGAATGAAGCTACAGTGGGTGGTAAAATATTTTCTTATATGGACTTTTTTTTCCAATTAAATAATATCTATAGAAAATGAAGAGAGAATGGAAACCCAGCAGCAAACCTGAGGATAGTTCCCAGGCCTTCCTGTTACGCAGACAACAGAGGCCCAGGTGCCACAGGGGTGGGAGCTCGGGGATTTTGGATGCAAGAGCCAAAACACAGCTCTTAGTGTTTGCAGCTCCAATCACCATGTAGCCTGAGCAGCCTCTGCCCCATCTGGCCAAGGCAGAGGGGTGATGGCAGTGTGAGGAGGTGCCGGTCACACTGATGAGGCTGCACTTTGTAAATAGAAGGTGCAACAGAACATGTTCTCTCAATGCTAATTTTAGGCTGACTGCTTCCTTAACACTGGCAGAATCAGCTGGACAGCCTTCTGAGGAAAGAGTCGAGGGTTTGTATGTTCAGACCACTCTAGGTGACTGTCCTCTCATACATCACCTGCTGGACCAGTGCCGGCTTCATCTGCACCCTAGTCACAGAACTGACCTTCCTACATACTTGCCCCAGTCCCAGCTGATGATTGTTCCAATAGCTAATCAAAGGGGCGTGAAGGGGCGTGCCCCTCTGCTGGTTTCCCCAGTAACTGACAAGCCAACCTGATGCCATTTCCTCCTGTAACTGGTAACCTAGTCCCCAGAGCGAAGTCTGCCACCATGTCCTGCTATGTTTGCTGCACATGGTAATGAATTGCTCCAGGACCTTGCTTCAGACATGTAAGTCCTCCCTGCCTGTTAAACCATTGATGTTTCCATTGCTGACTCTAGATTTTTCCTTTGGTCCTGAAGCTGGGCAGGTAATGGTCTTGTCGGCCTATTGGGTAGAGAGGCCTTTTAGGCTTTCAGGGTGAAGGCCTTGTAGGCCTGTGGGGTGCAGCCCAACAGGGCCAGAGACCTAGTCCTTTTAAATATGCTCTTCTCTTTATGTCAGTTACAAGAGAATCCAGTTATGCCACTTGCCAGTTACCATGCCCTAATTCATTTGACCAGTTCATGGACTTCTTAGAGTTAAGGCCTTGGAGTGATCTGCTTACCTGGCTCAGTACCTTAATAATGATATGGCCCCTGCAGGCCCAAGTTAATACCCCTTAATAATCCTTGCAATTTGCACTGAATACATGATAAGTCACTTCAGTTGTGTCTGACTTTTTGTGACCCTATGGACTGTAGCCCGCCAGGCTCCTCCTCTGTCCCTGGGATTCTCCTGGCAAGAGAACTAGAGTGAGTTGCTGTGCCCTACTCCTGGGGATATTCCCGACCCAGGAGACAATGTTTTTCCATAAGCTAAGACAACCTCATGTCAGCTGCAAGAATGAAAACCAGGAATGGCCCTAAAACATAGCCTCCAGGTGGAGAGCACCAATTGACTTCTGGTCACTAATAGGAATTATTACAATGGCTTTAGCCCTAGAGAAACATTGCTGTGAACTCAAGGTCATTTGGCAAGTCCACAAGAACCACAGGATATAAGAACCTTGCAAGACCCTTTATGACAGATGAGGAAGACCATACAGGAGCAATGACTTACCCAGGGTCACAAAATATAAATGGTGGCAAAGCTGGCCTGAGAGGCCTTGGAACATGCCAGGTCTTTCCCAGAGCCTCCATGTACAATTGGGCAAGTTATGCCCTATGCAGTTTGGAGGCCATATGCAGAAGCCCTGGCTTTCCCTTCCTCCTGGTGAAGTCTTTTGACCACATGCCCAAGTGACCTGGGTTTTGCCTTGTGTAAGAGAAGAGGTTATAAGTAGGACTTGGCTCACTCCTGTTTTATGGGAAGCCTTCTCTGAACTCCAGATTGGGTTATATATCCCTCACTTCTGGTTTTCAGTAGCACTCTGGATTGTAAATAGCATTACTGAAAGGACTAGTGATTCCTTGAGGGCAGGGTCTAGTCTTATTTACTTTGTGTCCATGGTATCAGTTCAGTTCAGTTCAGTCACTCAGTCGTGTCTGACTCTTTGCAACCCCATGAATCGCAGCACGCCAGGCCTCCCTGTCCATCACCGACTCCCGGAGTCCACCCAAACCCATGCCCATCGAGTCGGTGATGCCATCCAGCCATCTCATCCTCTGTCGTCCCCTTCTCCTCCTGCCCCCAGTCCCTCCCAGCATCAGGGTCTTTTCCAATGAGTCAACTCTTCACATGAGGTGGCCAAAGTATTGGAGTTTCAGCTTCAGCATCAGTCCTTCCAATGAACACCCAGGGTATAGTCCTTAGCAAATATCAGGTGCTCAGTAGAAGCTCTTTCTCTTATTCTCCATTATTCAGCTCAGTAAGCACCATTTGGGGCTTAATATTTGCTTATTGCTGGCCCATTTCATAAAGCTGTGGGAAGCCTTGCTATTCATTAACCATGGTGACCACTTCTTGGCAGTAAAAATAAGTCTAGATATGGAGTGGGTGAATCCTGAGACACCTCATGAAAAAAACAGTAACTTACATTTATTGACTGCCTATACCTTTCTAAACAACTCTAAGGGATAAATAGTATTATTAGCCTAACGCTGCTGTGAGAAAACAGAATACCAAGAGATTTATGTTGCACAACTGATGTTGGGCTGCAGACCTTGGCTATGTGTTTCTAGAACCTGTGTTTCTACTAGTGTGCTTTTGTGCCTTACAGTGTATTAAAGAGCAAAGTTTCTGCAAGATCATATTTCCCAGACAACTTAGGTTCAAGTATTTAAACACTAAAGCATTTTATTGTAGCCTAGCATCTATTATGTACTTTTTATCCAAGATAAAGGTCACCACTCAGAACCCTCTGGGTGATTGAGGTATTGGGGGGACTAAGTTCCCCTTCACTGAGTAACTCCAGACTTCTGTGATTTTTGAATGTAATAATTTTATTAGTTATTATTATTACCTTTAAAATTGCACAGTAATACATGCTCATTGCATTAAGTTTAAAAAAATACAGAAATAATGTATTCAAGTAAAGTCCTTATGGTCACATGGAAGGGATTGTTGATGAGGGAATTCTGATACTGTTTTGGATGACTTCTAAGGTTTATTCTAGTACAGTGTTTCCACATTGATTTGGTTCCCTGAAACACCTAACATCTCATCATCAGAGCTGTGTAGTCTTGGCTGTTTCCTCCATCTAATTACATTGTCACTTGCTCTACAAGCTACCATGTAATATCTTCAGGTTCTCCATGGCCTGATTGTCTAACTGAATTTCCCAGTTTTGTCTTTATTAGGCCCCCAAGACACAGCTGTTTTAGGCAAGCATCTTGTGTTCTGAACCATATATACAATGTTTACTTGGTCTTGTTTACTCAGTGTTGTCTAGAGACTGTTGGCATCAGGTTAATCTGAGATTTGAGATGCTTGTTAAAAGTGGAGATTAAAGGAATCTCACCCAAGACCTGTTAAATAAGAATGTCTAAGACTGAAGTCAGAAATCAACATTTTCTCCAACCAAAACATGTTTTGTTTTTTGTTAGGAATTTGTCAAACATATTCAAAAGTAGAGAGAACAATATAATAAGCCACATATACTCACTACTCAGTTTCAAGAATTATTAACCTGTGGCCAATCTTGATTTATCTGTAATTTGAAGTAAATTCCAGACATGATATCATTTGAATGTTTACATATCTGTCTATACAACATAACCACAATACAATTAGCATATCTAAAAGTAATTAATAATAACCTCTAATATCATTACATTTCTAGTGCAGATTTTCATTGTCTCAAGTATTTTTTTTTAAGTATTTCTTAATTGTAGTTTTTTAGATGCTGAATCAATCATTGGTTATATTTCTTCTTTTCTGTGATATGTGGGATGTTGGGAGCCAGTTCTGTAGCCACCTCTGGCAACTTTACAAAGCCTCATGTATGCATTTTGGCTAATTTACTTCCCCCCGACTTCATCTTTATTTTACTTTTATTTTTCTTTGGCCCTGATTTCCTTGGAAAGTTTCTCTTACTGTGCTGCATTATATTTTTTAAGCTGTCTCAAATCCTTTTGCAGAAAGGTAAATCATATGTTAGTGAAGGTATCAGTGATCTTGAGCTACCTGCTTTACTTCATTTTGCACCATCCTTTTAAACCAGTGCCTGTCATCCCAGGTTCTGACCATGAGTTTCCTCTCCCTTTTTATGTCCCATCTACCTCAGTCTCAATGCTCAGCACCTTTTTTCCAGCTCTGATCTTTTTTGTTTCCCTCCTCAATTGTGATTCGAGGTTTCCTCTGCCTGCCCTGGAAACACCTTGACTCATACTGAGCATCTTCATTGGGCCTTCTGTGCTGTCACCCTAAGTCTCTATGACAGTGAGAGGACTAGACACAGACATCAAGTCTTTAGTTTCCAATATAATCCCTTTGAAAATTCCAGTCTTCTGGGACAACACAAGGTTGAGAGAGCAGTTAAAGTGGGGAGCTCAGGACAAGAAGACTGGATGGGTATCAAAAATGTCATCTATTTTCCTGTTTTGCCCTGAGCTACACTGTTGTCATAAGAAGTAGAGACGGGGCAGGACTGACATTCAAGGGACTAGGGCAGTAGTTCCCAATCTCCAGTGCCTTATTTATGCAGGATAGAGTTCTCACAGCTCTGAGAAGACACATACAGATGGAACAATATACCATGCTCATGGATTGGAAGAATCAATATTGTCAAAATAACTATACTACCCAAGGCAATCTACAGATTCATTGCAGTCCTTATCAAGTTACCAATGGCATTTTTCACAGAATTAGACCAAAAAGATCTCAGAATTTGTATGGAAACACAAAAGGCTCTGAATTGCCAAAGCAATCTTGAGATAGAAAAATGGAGCTGGAGGAATCAGGCTCCCTGACTTTGAATTATATTACAAAGCTACAAACATCAAAACAGTATGATACTTGTACAAAAATAGAAATATAGATCAATGGAACAGGATAGAAAGCCCAGAAATAAGCTGATGCACTTATGGTCAATTAATATAGGACAAAGAAGGCAAAACTACACAGTGTTGGAAAGACAGTCTCTTCAACAAATGATGCTGGGACAGCTGGATGGCTACATATAAAAAAATGAAACTAGATCATTCTTTAGCATCATACACAAAAATAAGCTCAAAAAGGATTAAAGACCTAAATGTGGGACCAGACACTATAAAACTCAGAGAAAAACAGAACACTCTCTGACATAAATGACAGTTATATCTTTTTTGATCTGTCTTCCAGAATAATGAAAATAAAAACAAAAGTAAACAAATGGGGCCTACTTAAACTCAAAATCTTTTGTACAGCAAGGGAAATAATAAATAAAACATAAAGACGACCCACAGATTGGGAGAAAATATTTGCAAATAATGTGACCAACAAAGGATTAGTCTCGAGAATTTACAGATAGCTCATGATGCAAACATCAAAACAAACAAGCCAGTCAACAAATAGGCAGAAGACCTAAATAGACATTTTTCCAAAGAAGACATAGATCGTCAAGAGACACATGAGAAGATGTTTGCAAATAAAACTACAATGAGGTATCCCCTCACATCAGCCAGAATGGCTGTCATCAAAAAAATCCACAAACAACAAATGCTGGAGAGGGTATGGAGAGAAGGGAACCCTGCCCCTACACTGTTTGTGGGAATGTAAATTGGTACCACCGCTATGGAGAACAGTATGAAGGTTCCTTAAAAGACTAAAAATAGAGCTACCATATGACCCTGCAATCCTACTCCTGGGCATATATCCAGAGAAAAACATGGTCCGAAAGAATACATGCACCCCAGTGTTCATTGCAGCACTGTTTACAATAGCCAAGACATGGGAGCACCCTAAATGTCCATTGACAGAGGAGTGGTTAAAGAAGATGTAGTACATACATACAATGGAATATTACTCAGTCATTAAAAAGAATGAAATAATGCCATTTGCAGCAACATGGGTGGACCTATAGATTATCATACTGAATAAAGTCAGTCAGAAAAGGAGAAATATTGTATGACATCCCTTATATGTGTAATCTAAAGTTATGTAAATGAATGTACTTACAAAATGAACAGAGACTCTCCGACTTAGAGAACGAACTTTTGGTTGCCAGAGGGATGGATGAGGGGAAGGGATAGTTAGAGAGTTTGGTATGGACTTGTACACACTGCTTTGTTTAAAATGGAAACCAACAAGGACCTACTGTATAGCACATAGAACTCTGCTCAATGTTATGTAGCAGCCTGGATGGGAGGGGAGTTTGAGGGAGAATGGATACCTGTATACCTATGGCTGAGTTCCCTATGTTGTTTACCTGAAACTGTTACAACATTGTTACTCAGCTATACCCCAATACAAAATAAAAAGTTCAAAGTTCTCACAACTCTGAAGCAATTAAAAAAATAAGGACAGTGTAATAATTTTATTCATAAAGCTCAATATAGTATTTTAAGGGAATGCCATTTGTTTCTGGTGTTACAACATCCCTTCTTGTATGAAATGAGCATGAGAGTAAAGAGTTGTAAGTTTAAATTGTAAGTTTAAAATAGGTATTAGCAAGATAAAAAGTTGCTAGCCTGTGTCAGTCTCCTGATATTTTGTTCATGAATCTAAAAGCCTGAACAAAGATGAGCAGACAAGGGCTTTTATGGGTATGACCTGGAGGGAAAACTGTGCTGGGGAACTGAGATTATAATTTTTGTAATGATTGTCATGATATTCACTGCTTTGCTCTTCATAAACCAAGGGGCAGGGTTAAATAAGGACTGTTTTTCAGAAATGTTTGGAGATTGCCAACTCAAGTTCACCTGAATGTACTGCCACATGTACTTCATGTGCTATAGCAGCTTAAAAAATGTTTTTCATTTTTTTCTCAGTAATATTTACTCTTTATAAAAAGTTAACATGGAAGTGAAAGTCTCCTCTAATTTCATCCCAACAGAAATGGTTTGCTCTATCTCCATGTGGTTTTTAATGTAGAAATAATTTTACCATAATTTTGCCTAAGTTTTCTGAACCTTTGGTTACCCTCTTTTGAATTTTTTATTTGTTTTAGCAATCATTTTTTTTTTCTAAGAAGATTGTCTTATTTTCTTCTCCATTTCATTCTAGTAGTCTACCCTTGTTTTATAGAGGAAATACATCATGGAAATTTCCTATGATTGAAATGTTTTAAAAGTTCCTGTTTCCTTCCTAATCTCTGTTTTCTCTGGGAACATCTTTTTCTTTTTTTCTTCTATATGTTGATGTTGCTCTAAGATTTCTCTATATGGCTGGCAATTCTTTGAAGCTTTGTTGTTGTTGTTCAGTCCCGACTCTGCAACCCCATGAACTGCAGCATGCCAAGCTTCCTTGTCCTTCACTATATCCCTGAGCTGGCTCAAACTCATGTCCACTGAGTCAGTGATGTCATCCAGCTATCTTATCCTCTGTTGCCTCCTTCTCCTCTTGCGCTCAATCTTTCCCAGAATCAGAGTCTTTTCCAATGAGTCAGATCTTTGCATCAGGTGGTCAAAGTATTGGAGCTTCAGCTTCAGCACCAGTCTTTCCAATGAATATTCAGGGTTGATTTCCTTTAGGATTGACTGGTTTGATCTCCTTGCTGTCCACGGGACTCTCAAGAGTCTTCTTCATCACCACAGTTCGAAAGCATCAATTCTTTAGCACTCCATCTTCTTTATGGTCCAACTTTCACATTCATACTTGACTACTACTACAAACAAGTCATACCTTTGACCATACGGGTCTTTGTTGGCAGAGTGACATCTCTGCTTTTTAATACACTGTATAGATTTGTTATAGTTATTCTTCCAAGGAACATGGTTGTATTTAAGAGTGAGGCAGTAGAAAAGCTGGGTGTAAGGCTATGCATCTGTGAGTGAGATTTTAACAGTCAAGATTTACTTAAAGGGGTCTTTATGGGGTTCCATTTTTTTGCAAGAATATGGAAAATTCTCTTCTTGGGCACCAGTTCTTGCACTAGTCACCTTGGTTTCTCCCTAGACATACTGGACAGTATTTGGGGAAGATTTTCAGTCACTGCTCTTGTTTTCAGCTCAACATCTTAGTCTTAGCTACTGCTGTATTGGAAATGTCTGTATCATGAACCCATACGAGGGCTTCCCTGGTGGCTCAGGCAGTAAAGAATCCACCTGCAATGTGGGAGACCTGGGTTGATCTCTGGGTTGGGAAGAACCCCTAGAGGAGGGCATGGCAACCCACTCTGTTCTTGCCTGGAGAATCCCCATGGACAGAGGAGTCTGGTGGGCTGCAGTCCCTGGGGCTGCAGAGTCAAACATGACGAATGACTAAGCACAGCACAGCAAACTGCCAGTCATCCCATGTTGTGTTCTTTGTGAGTTTATGCTTTTTGTTTCATATTAGTTAATGGGGTTGGGGTTGTCTCAGGAAGGAGAGGACATATATGCATAAATGTGTATGCATATGCACCATTATGAGTCACTATCTCCCTTTAATATTTCATGTACATATTTACACCTAATTTCCCTATCAGCATCAAGTTGAAGTTATCTGTCATCTCTCCCTGCTAACAGTGTAGGCCATTTAATTTGTTTTTCCTTCTTTCCTGCTTCCTTTTCCCACATTTTGTTGAAATTGTTGGAATTTTAAGTGAAGGTAGTTACAATTCCTTTGCTCTTTTAAATGAATTTTTTTCCTTTACAGTTCTGTTAAACTTTATATCCTCAAAGCCAGCAATTAGTTTTGTTACACTTTTAACTGTTTTCTTTGATTATCACGAATTCTTGTGATATCTAGTATCTAAGTATATGTCTTATCTAGAAAACTCTTCCCTTCTTGGGTTCTCTATTCTAACATAAAATTTTACTTGTGTGTTTGGAGAATTCCATAGATCTTATGCAGGAAAGGGTACATGAATCACGTATTTTCTGAGTCACTGCTGGCTGAAAATGCCTTTCCTCTTGTGATAATGTGGCTGGCTATGGAGTTCTAGGGCTACAATCTCCTCATAGTTACACCAGGTGAGATCTCAGGATGTCTGATTCTGGTTACTGCTGCAGCCATACTTATCTCTCTTGGCCACAGTTTTAAACATCTCACTGACTATATGAGTTAATTTGTCTCTCACATTGATTTGTTTTATGTCAGATGTCATTTATTCTGATGGCTCTGCTGGGTTAGCCTCTTTCAAGTTGCTGATTTTGTCCTGTGATTCTGTTGTTGTCATCAGTTTACATGTTTTTCCCATCCTTTCACAGTTCAGCAGGGCAACTGCTGTTCCTTTTCATGTGATGTGTAGGTGCTCCAGCCATGTGTTCGTTGGACAATAATATTTGTCATTCTAGAACAAGTCTTCAGGCTTGCAGGGATCCCTTGGAATCAGAGGTGTCCGGCTGGGATGTCTGCTGGGTCTCTGGGTGTCCCGGTACCTTGTGTCCAGGGCCCAGGGATGTTGCTGCAGTACTTCATGTCCTATGGCGAGGGCTAGTGGCCTGCAGAAGAGGGTTCTGACGGTCAGGCCTGATGGCACGCCACACCACTCTGCCTCTTCCCTGGAGGGGTGTTCTTCAGCAGCTCTGGGTACAGGCTGAGGCACAGTCCCCCCAACCAGCAGCACCTCTGAGGATCCCAGCTGCATTACCTACCATGTGCCTCACTTCATCCTGGATCACCAGCTGGTTATTCTCTTGACTCTTGGACAGAAGGACCAATTACACTTTTCTGTTTTTCACAAGAATTGTCTTTAGAGTAATAACTTGTTGATGGTACTATTTACTTTTTTCAATTTTTATTATAAAATATATGTCAGTGCCAAAGAATATATATGTGTGTGTGTATGTGTGTATAATACATGTAGTTTAAAAATCAATAATAAAACAAATGGCCATGTACCTACCACCTTACTTAAGCAATAACTCCTTTTCTGAAAAAAGCTATTTTGTGGTTCTAAATGAAATCTTGCTCTTTCTTTCCTGAGGCGGATGGTATGTGTGGCCTTAGTGAGGCTGAAGCAGCTTTCTAGTACTTCTTTCTGAAAAAAGAGAGAAAAGTACAAGTAGAGTGTGTGAAGAGTACCCTGAGCTGTTTGCTATCGAGAAGTCCTGATGACTGCACTTAGTGGTTGGTGTGGCTGTCTAAGTCACTGTTGGTTTCTCCTGGTGCTCTCTGGCCCCTTGCTCACCTGTAGGGCACCTTTGTGCAAATGAGGAAAAGCCCCTCTTGCTGTTTGCCAGTTATTTTCTGTAGTACCTGGGATCCACAGACGTCTGTCAACAACTATGAATGTGACTAGTGGCTCCTGGAGCTTACGGGCCACACAGCCTTAACTCACGGTAGACATGGAGGTGACCACAGGGCTCTCTGGTGGGCTGCATCAAACGTACGGTGAATGTGTGCTATGTTTCAGGCACCGTTTAAATGCTTGGGATTCAGCCCTAAGAGGGACAGACAAAACCCCTGCTTTCATGGATCTCCCATTACTGGACTTGGGAGAAAGGTGGTTTGGGGGTACATGAGCTGAGAGTCAGCTAACAAGCTGGAACAGTTCTTGAGCTGAGTCAGGCCCTATGGTGACTAGCGGAAATAGATCTAGGATTTGCTCTATTTAGCATTTTGTCAATGCCAAGTAAACCCTGAGAGGCCATATTGTACCAAGCGGATGAGTTCAGAGCTCAAGTAGGATTCTGAATGCAGGGTGACCATAGGCCTAGACAATCCTGGGTAAAGTCTCTTGTCAATGTGATTATTGATTTCACCTCTTTTCCTTCCTAAAAATATCTTAGTCTTGGACAGTAAATTATATGATCACGTTTATTAGTCAACTTTTTGCTGTAGGGACAAACACAGTCAAAATCCTGGTGACTTAAATAAAACATCAACTGTTTAAGTTTTGCTCATGGATCTGTGGATCGTTTTGCTGTCCTGCTCAGTCTGTGCATCAGGTTTAAATTTGCTCTTCATTCTGGACTCTGGGCCTGCACCACAAGTCTTCCATTGTGGCACCTAGGCTGAAACATCAGCTGCCTTCTTTTCCTGGCAGAAGGTGGGAGCCCAATAGTCCTCTGCTCCAAAGTGGCATGGGCCATATCTACACATACTTTATTGACCAGAGTAAGTCATGTGGCCAAGACCAATGTCAAGCGTTTGAGATTTATGCTCCATCGTTGGTGGCGGCACTGTGGTGTGGAAGAGTGAATCTTTGGTAAATGATAATATATAATTATCACATCACACTTCTAACCTTACTGCCTTCCAGTGTATCCAGTCTCTGCCATCCTCCTAGTGGTGTGTGTGTCAGGTTGGTGCTGAAGTGATTAACATGATGCAGAGAAGGGGTTTTGCTTCTGTTTGGATTACAGAATGTATTAAAGGGTTTCACTGTGTTGTAGGGATTGTTTTCTTTTTAGATTTAGTTGGAGTTGGTAGAGGTTGATCTTTGCTGTGGCAGCCCGATTCACTGGGAGGGGTTTCCGCCTTCCCTACACCCCTAGTACTACCACCTATCATAGAAGTTTTCACCAACAAATTTTCCATCCTGCTGTGTGAGCTGTCAGAACCAAGTAGAGCCTGTGGCCAAACCACGTTCTCTCCCTCCTCATGTTGCGGCGCCATGGTGTGTGATTTCTAGTGCCCTTGACTTTGCCCCCCCTCAACTGTCTTCCCTGTCCCCCATCCCTGCCTTTTTTGCTCTCCACCTGAGATTTTTTTATTTTTATTTTTCCCTCAGCATTTCTTCATTGTTGTTTTTTTGTTGTTCAGTCGCTCAGTCGTGTCCGACTCTTTGCAACCCTGTGGACTGCAGCATGCCAGGCTTCCCTGTCTTTCACTGGCTTGTGTTAAGTGTTCAGCCCTGATTGGTTTTTCGTTTAAAACAATCCCAGAAATTCCTCAGTGTTAGATAGAAAGTATCTGTCCTTGTTTTCCATAGTTATATAGTTTGCTTATCCTTATTCAGTGATATTTGAAGAGAAATGGGATAAGCAAAGATTTTGAGCTCAACTACCAGTGTTGAAACTGGAATCCCTGTGTTTCCAAACAGAGATATGATGTTGTTTCACCACAAGGGCAAAGATTGATTGGGAGGCATAGAGAAGATACATCAGATCCATCACCAGCCCTGGCAGCTGGCTTTCTGTCAAGGGCAATTTTTCATGAAGAAATTGCCGTATCATTTCATAAGAATGATCAAGTACTTTAAGAATCATATTGAAAAGTGCACAGACAGTAGGTGGTCAGCTTGATTCCTTAGGAAAGTGATGGGTTCACATGCATTCCTCAGCTGTCTCATGTCATGGATCATTGGCGTGCTGTGGATCATTGACATTGTGACTGTTAGGTAACTGATTCCTAATTTTCCCCTTCACTAGAATAGGAGTCTATGAAGGTTAGAGTGTGTCTATCATGTTCTCCACTGTGTCTCCAAAGCCTGGCACAGTTCCCGGCATTAATGGACATTAAGAAAGCTTTGGCTGAAGCAATGCAAATATTAATGATGGGCAGTAAAGGCAGAACCTGGGAAGAATCTTTGGGGCCTCAGACTGTAACATAGCTCAGTAAGGGCAGGTAGGGGTATCCTTTAAGGAAGGAGTTTATAGCAGCACGGTGCCAGGAATGAGTTCAGGCTGATGCCTCAGCCTCTTCCTGGCTCTCCTATAGGGTGGGGTGGAAGCCTGGAGAGCGATGGGCTTTGTTCCAGGAGTCGGGCGCACACCCACTAGACACTGCACTGCCATGGACCGTGGCTGAGGCCGTGGGGCCATGCTGCGTGTAGCAGATGTTGTTGTTGCCCCCACCACCCCTCTCCTTTGGCACTTGAGCATCTGCCTACTGACCTAGGCCAGCCCTGCATTATTTGAAAGGTGGAAATTTTCTGGCCACAGAAACTTACTTTGCCACCCACATAGCAGATGCCCCTTGAGAGCTGCCCTCAAATCAATGACTGAAGGGGGTTGATTTTTATAAACAACCCAGGCCCCTGGGCTGTGGACCCTCTGCAGCAGTTTAATCTCTGTTCCTCCACTGTGGTAGCTGGCTTGACAAAGCTGCGCCCGCCCCCTCTTACTGGCTACTTTCTTACACCCCTGAATTACTTCCTTCTTCTAACTGGGTCACTTCCCTACTCCCCTACCTATGTTTTCTTCACCTTCTAAATAAACCTCTTGCTCTTGAATACTTGTCTCAGCTCTGCTACTGGGGAAACCCAAACTATGACTCTTGTCCCCTGGTCCTGGGGACCTGACCACCAGGTGGTGGGTATTCTTGAGGCTTGAGAGGACTTGAGCTGCAAAATGTAGCAATGACCCTTAAAAGCTCATGTCAAAAAGAAAGCACTGTAGTTTTCTCTTGTTTTAAAAAAGATGTTACTTAAATGACTCCTAAATTATATTGCTCTCTGAGATGACAGAGGAATTTTTAATGATAGTTGAAACCACTCTACTCCCAGAATATCAATGATTTTTATTGCTGAGGGGACAGGGTCTCAGTTGCCTTGCAGGGCATTCCTGGTCCCCTGAGCACACCCTGTCTCTTGCTATCGCAGGCTGTTTGTTTCTAAACATGCCTGCATGTTACATTCTCTGTGCTTGTGTCTGAGTCCTGATTGTCCCTGCCTCAGAATCAGCAGGGACATTCAGCATGCATCCCAGGTGATTCAGCAGCATCCCAGGCCTGGCCTTCTGCCGTCACTCCTGGGGGATGCATGAATGAGAGGGTTCTGCCCTCACCCTGCAGTAGGTGGGCACGGGAGGAGCAATCCCACTGACCTTTGATCTTTGCTTCTTTGCAGATATCTCAGTGAGCCTGCTGACCCTTGTAGTCACTGCCTGTGGCCTCGCTCTCTTTGGTGTGTCTCTCTTCGTGTCTTGGAAACTCTGCTGGGTTCCGTGGCGAGAACGAGGCCTGTTCTCTAGTAGCAAAGACAACAACCAGGAGCCTCTTAACTACACGGACACAGAGACCAATGAGCAGGAGAACAGTGAGGGCTTCCTAGACCCTCCCACCCCTTGTCCAGACTCCTCCATGAAGATCAGTCACACCTCCCCCGACATTCCCCTCTCAACCCAGACGGGGGACCAGGACAACTATGCCCATGGCATCCGCGTGCAACGCCAAATCACAGAGCCAACCTCATCAGCTCGGTCAGTACTGCCCCCTTCCTTTCTGGATGCAAGGCAAGCGCTGCCCTGCTTCCTTCTCTTGGCAGCAATGGCATTGATTTAGCCAAAGAGCCTGTAACCTTTCACATGTCCCTTTGGTATCAGAGACATGAATGTGGGAAAACTTGATGCTTCCTATACTCCAGTCAGGTTCCTGAGCACTGCTTAATCTCTCCTTAGCTCATATTAACAGTAGTTAACATTGCTAAGACTTTCATGTCAAGGACTGTCCAAGAATTTTATTTGTATTGTTTTTTCATTGCTCACAACTTTGTGTGAAACAGATCCTATGATCATTTTCATCTCACAGAAGAAGAAACTTAAGGAAATTAAGAAACAAAGTCATAAATTGGTAAGCACCTAGGACAGGGTTTGAACCCTGTTCAAACACCACCAGAGCCCAAGTTTTTACCCTCTCTTGCATGTTACTCTTGCAGTGCTATGAAATTGATTCCCTGTACCTCTAGCCTAGCCCAGCTGTCACACACAGGGTCTCCATAGAGTCCACACGGTGGCTGGAGGTCTTTGTCCGTCTCCAGGCTTTTCAAGGACTACAGAGTACCCAGGCCTAGTGTCACTGTCTTTCCACGGGCTGGATCTTCGTGCTTTTGCATTGTAGAGAAATAATACCGTGCAGCGATAAAAAGCAAGGGCTCTTTGGTCCAGTGAACTAGCTTTACCTCCAAATGTGATATTGGACAGATTATTTAACCTTCATCTGTTTCTGTTTCCTCTTGTGTAAGAGGAACAGTGATAGGTGGTTTTGAGAATGGGATGATGACATGCACATCACATGCCTTGCACAGACCTGCACCTAGTGGCTGCTGCACACACCGTGAGCTGCTGTTTTGTTTTTGGTGATGCTGTCATTATCATCATCATCACCGAGACCTGCCTCTACCAGGACTCTGATGCATAAAGATAGCTTTGAGGCTAAGCAGCCAATTCTGAATCACTGTATATAAAAATTCACTCTCAATAAGGCTTCAGGAAAAGAGACTAAGAAAGCAACTTTCTTTAAAATGAAAATATTTGCTTGAGTGATAGCTGGAGGAATAGCATGTGCTGTTATTTGAAAAGTACAAGCACAGTTTGCAGTTATTTTTTTAAAAATCTTTTTTATTTGTCCTCTAGAAGCAGAAATAAGATTTTACCCTTTTTATGTTAATCAAGTTTATCCTAGAGGCTCTGCTCATTCACATTAAGTGGGATAGAATATGACAGTTTGTAATTTAATTTTTTCCAAAACCTATTTTAGCATCATTTCCAATTCTGAATCAAAGAACTTTATCTAAAATATTCCTCTGTGAGGAAACGGATGGTTGTTTGCCATTTGGTTTAGAAGAAATCTTCAGATTTTACCATTAGGGCTTCTCTTCAGATTTAAGACTGAAATATAACTAGAGCTCTGTCTGATGCTGCCGTGGAGTTTGTGCATTGGTGCAGACTCATAATAAAATCCTCTCAGTGCTTCAGTAAGTAGGGCCTTCAGATGGAGTCTCCACTGAAATTGTCTCCTGTTTGGTTTTACTCTGCATGTTCATTTTTCTGATCTGGGTTCCATCACTATGGTGTAACAGTACTGTGTTTTTATTAGATGAAAGGTCCGAGGGCTCTGCCATAATTCTAGAGAATTGATAGCAATCATATCACTATAATTATTAGGGTTTATTCTAGAAAATATGTATGTAACCTGCATATCAAAAAATAGATTCCATTTAAAACTAAAAACTGTAGATCTCTTTACCACTGACCTATAGAAACTGGGTAGAAGGAAAACAAAAATAAAGAGCAAGGGAAGGAATTACTGCATTTACATTTTGAGGTATTTTAGTTTTGAAGTCATGCAATTAAATTCTCTCTTCTGATGTCTAAAGTTATTTAGTAATATCTAAGTCCCATATGACAACTAAACTCTTTCCAGCTGTATTTGACCTAATACTAATGATAATTTGCATCATTTTGCATTTCAAACATTCTTGTCTAAATTACTGCTGACCTGATTCTATGGGTTATGTCTGGAAATGCGTATCTTTGACTCATGGTCTTACCATAATGAGAAGGATGTGGTCTTATAATTCTTTAGAGTTGTGCTATAAACACACATACACACACAAAGCCTTTTTACTGACAGTGTGGGGAAAATGAATGAAATTTCCTTGATACTCCAGAACATTTTTAACATCCTTTTTTAAGTAGCATTTTTCATTCCATACTTGCGGTGGGTGGGGAAGTTACTCTTGCTGAGATGGGTCTAAACAATTTGCATTGCTAGTTATTATTTCTACTCCCTTCTCTCTCATTATGATCCTTACTTTCTCACTGCTGTCTCTTTCTTACTGCTTCCCTCCTGCAGCTGTTCACCATTTGTCCCAAAGTTCCCTGGGCACATGCTCAGCTCAGAACATGCAACGCTTGGACTCCCAGTTAAGGCCTCCCCAGTTGTCACAGAGACTGGCAAGCTTCTGCCATGGCATTTGCTTTGGAAATCCTGCTGTCACCTGGCCCCTTCAGCTTAGATATATATGGCTCCCACCACTGCCTTTGGGTACATCCTAACAATGAATTTTGCTGCATCTTCTAAGAATATTTCTGGTCAGGATGACTTTTGGTTGTTGTTCCAAGAGCAGGCATGTTTGCCTTCTGTTTCTGGTTGGCTCAGTTACTGTTAGACCCTCCAAAATTCCTGCTAATTCCTTTCAATTTGGATGAAATCCCTTTTGTATAATGACCTAATATCCTGGGAAAGTGGATTTTTTTTTTTAGACCTTTTCAGTACCAGAACATTTTAAAGGTCTCTACTCCAAATATATGAAAATCCCTGAGTCCTCAAAATAGAAGGATCCTTGAAAAACCATCTAACCCATTTCCTGATTCATGACCCAAGCTGAAAGTCCAATCTGTTTTAAGTCTTCTCAAATTTCTTTTATAACACTTTGGTTTTATAAAAATTTCAATTTCCACACCACAGACTTCTTATCAGGTCTGTTAAGGCCCTGTGTCGTACTGCTACAGTCTCCTGCTACCAGCTATAAGCCTCACCTCCAGGCAGGGCCACCATGTGGCACAACCCCAGAGGATGCCACTAGCCTGGACTCAGTTAAGAGACCCTACCCGAAAAAGCTCATCACATTTCATCTCCATCTACACTAGCTTCTCTCTTGCTTTCTTCAGTATACCTGCCATTTCCTGCCCTGGGACCTTCGTAAATGCTATCCTATCAGTCTGGAATGCTTCTCCGTTTTCTTTACCATGCCAGGCTCCTTTGCAGCCTTAATGTTCCACCTTAGATGTCACCTCCTCAGAAGTTTCCCTGAATGAATGAAAGTTGCTCAGTTGTGTCCGACTCTTTGCAACTCCATGGTCTATGCATGAAATTCTCCAGGCAAGAATACTGGAGTGGGTTGTCATTCCCCTCTCCAGGGGATCTTCCTGACCCAGGGATCAAACCCAAGTCTTCTGCATTGCAGGCAGATTCTTTACCATCTGAGCTACAGGGAGTTCCCTGACCACCTGTCTGAACTACGTATTCTTTCCTCCACTTCTTCCCACTCTTTATTCTCCTACAAGTTGCCTTACTTTCACTTCCTCACAGGATTAAAATCTATTTCTAACTATGCAATTGTTTGTTTATTATCTATATCCCACTCTAGACTATGAATTCGGTGAGTTCAAAGACGAGATCTGCTTTGCATCTTCTTATGTAGGTCAGGAAGCAACAATTAGAATTGGATATGGAGCAACAGACTGGTTCCAAATCAGGAAAGGAGTACATCAAGGCTGTACATTGTCATGCTGCTTATTTAACTTATATGCAGAGTACATCATGAGTAACGCTGGGCTGGATGAAGCACAAGCTGGAATCAAGATTTCCAGGAGAAACATCAATAACCTTGGATATGCAGATGATACCACCCTTATGGCAGAAAATGAAGAAGAACTAAAGAGCCTCTTGATGAAAGTGCAAGAGGAGAGTGAAAAAGTTGGTTTAAAACTCAACATTCAGAAAACTAAGATCATGGCATCAGGTCCCATCACTTCATGGTAAATAGATGGGAAACAATGGAAACAATGACAGACTTTATTTTGGGGGGCTCCAAAATCACTGTAGATGGTAACTGCAGCCATGAAATTAAAAGACGCTTGCTCCTTGGAAGAAAAGTTATGACCAACCTAGACAGCATATTAAAAAGCAGAGACATTACTTTGTCAACTAAAGTCCGTCTAGTTAAAGCTGTGGTTTTTCCAGTAGTCACGTATGGATGTGAGTTGGATTATAAAGAAGGCTGAGAGCTGAAGAATTGATGCTTTTGAACTGTGGTGTTGAAGAAGACTCTTGAGAGTCCCTTGGACTGCAAGGAGATCCATCCAGTCCATCCCAGAGGAAATCAGCCCTAAATGTTCATTGGAAGGACTGATGCTAAAGCTGAAACTTCAATACTTTGGCCACCTGATGCGAAGAACCGACTCAATGCTGGGAAAGATTGAAGTCGGAAGGAGAAGGGGACGACAGAGGATGAGATTTTTGTTTGGATGGCATCACTTACTTAATGGACATGAGCTTGAGTAAACTCCAGGAGTTGGTGATGGACAGGGAGGCCTGGCATGCTGCAGTCCATGTCACAAAGAGTCGGACATGACTGAGCGACTGAACTGATGTACCTAACACCTAGTGCAGCCTCTCACACACAGTGGAATTTTTCATGAATGACTGACAAAGTGCATTCATCAATATCAGGCCATTTTTCTTGTGTTCTGATGACAAAGCACTAAAAGTATAAACCGAGTGGAGCCTGTAATGATATGAAACCAATGGAAGGTGACTTGTCCCAGGTCTCACATTCATTCAGAGCCTTACTTTTGAATTTGTCAAAAAGTAAGTTCAGAGACTTTTGAACTTGTCTCTGAACTAAGTAATCTGTAGAGTCACAGAAATACTCTGGCAGAATTGAAAGAAGACAATTTGAATCCTCTAAATGTCATTATTGGCCACAACTCCATTAAGCCGTACGTTAGGATTAAATGTAATTACTCCAGGTGTAGCACAAGTTTATTAAGCTATATATATTTTTTTTTATGTTGAGAACATTGATTAGATGTAAACATTTAAAACATAATGTTTTGAATTAGTCTTTTAGTTATGTGTTCAGATTTTAATAAACTGACATCTTCAAAAATAAAAGTTGCCTAGACCTCTCTCAACTTCCATGAGACCCTGAAATGAGATATAAATGTGTGTTTTCTCTACTGGGATAATTATCAGGAACTATTATGTCCATGGCGTGTATATATTTACTCTAGACACGCGAACAATTTAGAGAACGTGTTGGTGGACATAGGCTCATTTTAGTAACAGAATAAAATATTTGAAGGTGACACCAAGGTTTCAGCCTTTTTAACTTGGCTGAGGGTGGGGGGAGCGAGACAGGCTTCATGTATGCAGCCTTGAGCCCACACCTCCACCCTCCAAGGCCAGATACCTGCATCTCCCTTATCTCACTCACTCTGTAAGCCTCTGAATCCCATTTCCTCCTGCCCTTGTAGTCAGTTAACTGTGTCTGTTTGTCTACTACTCCCCCTTCTTCTGTGTCCATTTGTGATTCAGAGCAACCCAACCCTCCTCTCTCCTTCACAAGGGAAGATTCCAGGAAGGTCAGTTTTCTGTTCCCAAATTGTCTTGATTTGAACTTTGTAAAGAAACCCATGATGGTTCTGAAGTCACTATTTGCTTCTTTCTTTCCTGTCTTTGGACCCCAAAGCCTTAAAACAGTAGTATCCCAAACCAGGGAAGGGATAAGCCAAGTGTCCTCTCTGAGGTGTGGTCCCTGAGATGAGGGAGGGTGAAAGAGTATACTCTTGTCTGTGGTTGCATGGGAAACCCAGCAATGGGAGGGAAATTCTGAACTCTGGTTCTTAACACAAAACCTGGAATGGAATATGTGGGCATGTGTGAGGGGAAAGCTGCTGGGGCAGAAGAGCTGAAGGTCCCATCGTGCTGAAGAGCTGGGCCCCAAGAGGAAAACTTAATTTCCCCATTGAAGTCTAGAGCATCAGCAGGGAGGCTGAGAAGTGGGAGGCCATGTCAAGTAGGCAGGCTCAGCTCAAGTACAGACTCCAAGTACCGTGACAGTTTCCCAAGTCAGAGGCCTTTCTTTATCCCTCTCCCTAACATGCAGTCAGTTCTTATCCCCTCTGCCCTGATGTACGTTAGTGTACAACTCTCTCTTCACTCCTGGCCAGGCATTTCCTGAAAGGCAGTAACAAGGCTTTGCCTCTCTCTCCCTTCATCCCTACCTGACCTCTTACTTCGCACATTCAAATTTGTTGAACTGTAGTAATGTCCTCTTTCTTAAGATCCAGTGGACACTACAATATTGTAAAGTAATTAGCCTCCAACTAATAAAAATAAATGGAAAATAAAAAAAATCCAGCTGAGGTGGCTGGCTTTTTGGGTGACTGAGACTTTATTTGGAGACTCAGAGTGGGGTGCTGGAACTGGTTAATTCAAATTTGATGGAAGGAAAGGGGGGATCCTTTTGTGTGTAGGCACCTACCTACCTATCCTTACCCTTGGCTCATATCAGCACAGGCTCACATTCCTTCAGACCTGAAAGTGTGTTTTTGAACTTGTTGTGGGAAATCAGCTTTGCAGATTTGGTTGGTCAACTTGGAAACTGCGCTTTCTCCAGGCTCAGCCACCAGTCTTCTGGCTCAGGTCTGGGACAGCCAAATCCAATGGTGACGTCCTCTTCGTTGCCTGTGTCACAACAGGAAAATAGCTTCTGCCCAACTTGAGTGGGGCAAGAGGTGGAGGAAGCTGAGAGCTCCAGCCCTGGGGCCAGCTCCTCTCAGTCAACATTAGGGTGACTTATTTACCGAAGACACCATTTCTCAGCTTTCCTTCTTGGCCACCCTCATTGGGGCCCATCTTTCCTTCCATTCATTGTGCATATTAAGTGCTGAAAACATCAAAATACAGGACTCCCCAGTCCTACTCAGAGGACTGTCTGCTTCAGACACACATCCCTCCTTGCTACACTCATTCTGCATCCCTAGGCGGAATTCCAGATCCTCACCCTGGGGAGGGGGCTCTACTTTACTGTGGTCCACCTCCACTGACTGTTTCAGACCCTTCATCTCGAGGGGAGCTCAGGTCACGACATTCTGCTCTTTATCTTTACTCTTTTCTGCTTTTGATTTGCTTTTTCCTCCTGCCTCTGTTTAAGTAGCCCATGGAAGCTGTGGAATATTGATTTTCCAGTTCCTCCACCTCATCTTCTCCTTTGTGTCCCTGGGGGAAGCCTCCCTGCTCTCCTTTCTAGCTGCCGACTTTAGGCAGCAGGGTGATGGGTTACCCTGGTTCTCTGGCTGCTCTGAGCTTTGCTGGTCCATGCCCCAACTCCAGTCACCACTCACTCTTTCCTGAGGGAAATTGGAAGTGAAAGAAAGCCCCAGGGAGTGAGCACTGTCATGGCCTGTTACAGTCTTTGCCATCTGCTTTAAGCCACTTCCTTACAGTTGGATTCAGCTGGTTTCCCAATAGTATGTGTGATCCTGAATAGGAGGGAAAAGGTTGAGACTGAAACTAGTTGCGTAAAATATTTGGGTAGACAGTAGTATTCATACCTGTGCTTGATTTTTAAAAAGAATCTTCAGCTCTCTTGGAATTTGGAATGAAGTCCTCCTGTGCAGTTGGATTCTGAGGTAATGGGCTCCTACTTTGGTCTTTGAAGTACAAATCTCTGCATAATACCTTCCTTCCCTAGCCCATCCCCTCCACCCCCTGGCAGTCCATTCTGGTTAGAAGAGCAGAACACGTAGGATTTATTTCTCTCCAGATTTCATGTCTAAGAAAATGTGAGAGTAAAACAGAATATGTTCCATTGCCAAGCAGCCAAGTTCATATATTTTAAATTAAAATGTACATGGCAGGTTTAGTCTTGCAGATGAGAGATAAGACAAAATGCTGCTGTGAGGAGTCCAAAGCCATGACTCAAAAACCTCACAGTTAAGTTGTTAGGCACAGAGAGTCTGCTCAGGCAACCACCTCAGGAGAAAAGTGGCAGCAGGGTTGCGCTGGTGTAGACACAGGACCCATGTTCCATCATAGACTTTGGTGCCAAGATGGCACATCTAGTAGGTCTTGAAGATGCACTTTTAGTATTTAAACTGCACCACTGACTAACTGAAGAGCGCCCAGAATTGCCCATCATAGGTGGTAACTGACTCCAGACTCAAGCAGGGCCCTTGTTTGAAACCAGCTTGTAGAGAAAAATCACCAGCAGAGGAAACCAAAGCTGGTTCCAGCCACTTATGACCCTTGCATAGAGATTGAGGCTTGCTGCTCCCTGGGAGCCTTTCTGCCCAGAAATCCCAGGAGAGCAGGATTAAAACTCTGTAGTCTAGCACTGCAAAGGTTCAACATCTAGACAGGGACTGACCTGGGTGGTAGCACAGAGAGCTTTATCATTGTTCCCCCGACTCTCCCCTTCCTTCCTTGAAAAATCAAAAGATACAGAGGAAACTTAAGATGGTGAGTGGATTTCTTTGTAAGAAATTAAAATTCCACAAGAGAAGCATTCAGGCCACACGGTTTTTGCACATGTGGGAATGTGTATGGCTGAGTGTAGACTGTTGGCTGTGACAGGTGCAAGTGACAGCTCTGTGATTGTGCTTTTGTTGTATCGTGTGAGTGATTAGTAATCAGGAGGGTATTTTAGGATGAAGAGAAATGTTTAGCATCATAGCATCTGTATGACAAGGGAGAATAATTTCAAGTATACTTCAGGGCCTATTAATCCCGTATTTGCACCTTCATTTCATAAAGTAGTCTTAAGAAAGGAAAAGAAGGCAAATTCCAATGCTTACTCTGTCTCTTCAACTATTTATTTACTAACCTCTCGGAGACAGTTTGACTGTTCCCCTTTCACCTTCTGGTGGAGAGGAGCTATTTTAATTAAGGTGATTGAGAGACAAAATACAATATAATAGCTATGAACTAAAATGAACAAAACTAACCCTGAAGACAACTTTCTGTGTAATGACTACTCTCAGTTTGTGAGGACCCATACATATGGCAAAGAGATTTTCAGGAAAACTTTTGACTCAAGCCAGCAAACTTATAGGGTGAAGTATAGATTCTGATAGCAAAGATTTAATTTGTAATACCAGTGTCCAACCTTCTCTAACTGAATCCATATATAGATTTATAATAGCTTACCTTTAATTTTTATGTCTTATAAAAATTATAGTGTTTATTATAGAAATAAAACCCTCCCACCTCATCACTTATCACCCACGTGGTACAATGGAAGCAGTCATGGAGCTGGCACTTGTATCTTTGAGAGTCAACAGAATCCCCTACAAACAGATTGCATCCTGTCACATACATTTCCAGAAGAGCAAAGACTATGTTCTTGTGATGAAATGATTTGATTTATCCCATAAGAATGTGAATCCTTAGTAGGCTAAAAACCAGTGCCAGGAAATTCTATATAATTTAGAAAAATATCCATTCTTTTTAAGATACCACATAGCTAACTATTTCAGTTTCAGGACCATACTATATATTAAGGAGAATAATTTTATTTTCTAAACCAGTTTGTACAAATCTTTACCTCCCACCAGCTGAATAAGCTTCTCTAATGTCATATTAGACAGTTTAGAAAGTGCATTAAACCCTCCAAGCTCCAAGGTCACATGTTAGTAAGATCACTTCCAGATGCCCAGGCCTCAGTTTTGAGCTTCAAGCCTTGGGGAACAGCTTACTCACATTGATAAGCACTTTGAATTTAGATTAAAAAAAATGCCTACAGATCTAAACTTTTAATAGTATGTAGCAGTCTACCTACATCCCAGGCACAGGTTTGTGAAAGACCCAGAGCTAATGAGGTTATAACTTTGTTCTCTCTTGCTCTTCATTCAAGGCACAATTCAATCCGAAGACAACTCAACCTATCAAACCCAGACTTCAATATCCAACAACTTCAAAAACAGGAACAGTTGACTGGCATTGGACGAATTAAACCGGAGTTATATAAGCAGAGGTCATTGGATAACGATGACGGGAGAAGGAGTAACAGTAAATCCTGTGGGAAACTGAACTTCATTTTAAAATATGACTGTGACTTAGAGCAGCTCATAGTGAAGATCCACAAAGCTGTCAACTTGCCCGCCAAGGACTTTTCTGGGACTTCAGATCCTTACGTCAAGATCTATTTGCTTCCTGATCGGAAGACAAAACACCAGACTAAAGTTCACAGAAAGACCCTGAACCCGGTGTTTGATGAAGTGTTTTTATTTCCAGTTCCCTACAATGACCTTGCAGCCAGGAAGCTTCACTTCTCTGTCTATGACTTTGACAGGTTCTCTCGCCATGACTTAATTGGCCAAGTGGTGGTGGATCACTTCTTAGACTTGGCTGATTTTCCCAGGGAGTGCATCCTCTGGAAGGATATCGAATATGTCACCAACGTGAGTAACATTTCTTCATTTTGGTTGAGGGTGGGGAGGGGGAAGCTTCTCGGTCAGTATGCAAACAGATTACTTATACCTTATTTTATTTGAGGGGTAGAATACAAAATTTATCTCACTGTACTTAAAGCTATTACTTAAAAAAAAAAAAAGCTATTACTTCAAATCTCCTTCTTCAGTTAAGTTTAGTCGCTCAGTCATGTCCATTTCTTTGCGACCCCATTGACTGCAGCATGCCAGACTTCCCTATCCTTCACCAGCTCCTGGAGCTTGCTCAAAATCATGTCCATTGAGTTGGTGATGCCATCCAACCATCCCATCCTCTGTTGTCCCCTTCTTCCTCCTGCCTTCAATCTTTCCCAGAATCAGGGCCTTTTCTAATGAGTCAGTTCTCATCAGGTGGCCAAAGTTTCAGAGTTTCAGCTTCAGCATCAGTCCTTCTGATGAGTATTCAGGACTGATTTCCTTTATGACTGACTGGATTGATCTCCTTGCAGTCCAAGGGACTCTCAAGAGTCTTCTCCAATACTATAGTTCAAAAGCATCAATTCTGCTCTCAGCTTTCTTTATGGTCCAACTCTTATATCCATACACAACTACTGGAAAAGCCATAGCTTTGACTAGATGGATCTTTGTTGACAAAGTAATGTCTCTGCTTTTTAAGTATGCTGTCTAGGTTGGTCATAACTTTTCTTCCAAGGAGCGTCTTTTAATTTCACACCTGCAGTCACCATCTGCAGTGATTTTGGAGCCCAAGAAAATAAAGTCTGTCACTCTTTCCATTGTTTCCCCATCTATTTGCCATTAAGGGATGGGACCAGATGCCATGATCTTAGTTTTTTGAATATTGAGTTTTAAGCCAACTTTTTCACGCTCCTCTTTCACTTTCATCAAGAGGCTCTTTAGTTCTTTGCTTTTTGCCATAAGGGTTGTGTCATTTGCATATCTGAGGTTATCGATATTTCTCCTGGCAGTCTTGATTCTAGCTTGTGCTTTATCCAGCCCAGCATTTCTCATGCTGTCCTCTGCATATAAGTTAAATAAGCAGGGTGACAGTACACAGCCTTGACATACTCCTTTCCCAATTTTGAACCAGTCCGTTGTTCATGTCTAGTTCTAACTGTTGCTTCCTGACCTGCATGCAGGTTTCTCAGGAGACAGGTAAGGTGGTCTGGTATTCCCATCTCTAAGAATTTTACACAGTTTGTTGTGATCCACACAGTCCAAGGTTTTAGCCTAGTCAATGAAGCAGAGGTAGATGTTTTTCTGGAAACCTCCTTGTACCTTTCCAAAAACAAACCTTTCACAGTACTCATTTTGTGGTTTCTAAGAATTACTCATGAAAGCAGTATTGAAAAGTAACATTCTGTCTTTTCTACTTCCTAGTTCTAAGTGATTCCCTAATAGACATTAGATATTATCTGCCCTCCTTACCTCATTTTCTTTAGAACTTTCTTAGGTTTGTTTGTGTTAAATGGATCCTGGCATCCTGTTAGCTGTTATCTGTAGCTGAGGGCACGTTGCCTGACTCTGAGAGCATTAAGCCCTTGCCATGTTCTCAGGTCGGCTCAGGAGCATTTCTCATGATCATCACATCTTCAGCTTTAATCCCAGAAGTGAGAATGATGGAGAAGAATTGGCACCACATTTTTAAATACAGAATCAAAGTTGCAAGGAGGTCTGTTTGAAAAGATCTACTGCTATTGGCAAAACTAATCTGTACAAGTTCAAATCCTTTTTAGAGCCCAGGAGAGAGGGCAGAAGTACTATGTATTATTGCCTTATATCCATTTTTACATCTAGACATGAGATCACAGTGGTAGTATTTTCACTCAATTTGCATCTATTTCACTATCCTGCAGAGGGGTACTGACACTCCTGAAATAGAAAGGAAAATTGTGCTATCTAAGGGGACTCTGATGTTTTAAGACCACTCATGTCTTTTCCCTGTGCAAATTCGCTCAGGTAACTTTGTTAGCTCATCTTCTGAAGGGAATATCATTCTCTTTCTCTACCTTGGCATCCAAGACAGCAAGCACCATAATCCTTATGCGCTTGGATAATGATCTAGCTAGAGTTTGGAGCCCATTTAGTGAAAGACTCACTCCACTCAAGAAGAGAACACACAAAATCTCTGCCCAGTGACCCAATACCCACACTGATACTCTGTCATCTCAGCCACTTTTGTCAACTGGGGACTCATGTTCCAAGGGACACCTTCTCTTCATGTGCTGTGTGATAGCAGGCCAACTTTGTCCTGCTACTCAAATAAGCAAAGTGAAGCATGGAGTTTTGCTGGCCTTCATGATGAGGAAAGAAAAGAAGGAACTGGAGAAGGAACAGAGAACATCAGATGATGAAATTAAGGTGACTAGGGAGACTGGGGAAGGAACACACCTCTTAAAACTTGAAAGGTTGTGATATTTGTAAACCTCAAAATGGTTGCTATAGGTGGCAAGGGTTGTATCCTAAATCCCAACTGGCAAAATCAGAAGGCAGTGCTAGAAACTTTAAAAAAAAAAAAAAAAAAAAAGAGGGCAGTGGGGGCAGGCTGCTGATACTAAGCAACGAATGGCTCAAGAATTAACCGTCTCACTGGAGTTCTTATCAAATCACCTTGTGTGTAAGCTAAGACACTTCTGGCCAACAGTGATGAGCCTTGGTACAGAGACATTGGTCACGTCATCTAGTGTGACATCTTTTTTTAATTTTTTGACTAGTGGATTCTAGGATTCTATGAAATAACTGGAGTGGTTATTAGATATCTCATCAGGGATCCTGCTGTGAGTTGCCTTCTAGAGATTTTGTGGGAAGAGTAACACTTGAGTGCACAGTGGCTGATAAAAATCTGCATAAACTGATCCCTGGTGGGCAGGACTCCTCAAGCAGTTTCCCATGGGGGGAAAATATAGAATGGAGGCCTGCAGAGGCCTTTGGGCCCTGAGATCACTGCCATTGTCACACTTTGCCATGACTGTGGTGGGAGGCTCCACTGATGGAGAATCCTGAGCTTCCATAGAGTTGAGGAGAATGTGAAATTATTTGTCAAGGAGGCAAACCATTAAGGCTAAAGGCCTTGAAGCTCTCAGTTGTTTCCTCAGGCCAACAATAAATATTCTGAGTGTTGATGGCATTTGGATGGCCAGCAGGAGAAAGGACGTCCTAAGAAAGGAATTACAGGTTGTTTCATAATCTACCATTTAAAAAATTTTTGTTTGGAAAATTACAATTTGGGGCTGTTTTAACTGTGCTTTTTAAAATGTGACTTTGTACAAAGACTGATAAGGAAAGTCTGAGATTTACCAAGGTTTCATATTTATAATACACATGTATGCCACACAGTATACACACTATACATGTACAGACTAGTGAGGGAATAATGAGAAGAACAGGCACCACCCACCCCTCAGCTGAAGACCAGACCACCAGCAAGTCCTGATGATGACCTCTGGGTTGTCCTCCCCCATCACATTCTTTTAGCCCATTCCTGCCAAGAGGAAACCACTATCCTGAATTTTATTTGTAAGATAATATATTCTTCAGTTTTGTCTGTTTCTGCTTTTCATAGCTCTTCTTTGCCCTTTTTTTCAGTCCACATTGATCGTGACATTTAGCAATAGAGATGAATGGAGCCATGGTTCATTTATTTTCATTACTATGTAAATTTTCATTGTGTTATATACATTAATTAGCTCTCTTGTATTGATGATATTTGGGTTGTGATTAGTTTTTTTATGGTTCTGAATAATACCACAGAGAACATATTTTGTGCACGTCTCCTGGTTCACACATGCATTAATTTCTCTAGGAAGTAGCCCTGATAGAGGAAATGTACACATGCGTCCAAATTTTCTAGGCAGTGCCAAGTTTGTTTTTCCATCATGGCTGTACAAGTTGATCCTCCCACTGAGGTATGACAGTTCCTAATGTTCCACATTATCACTGACTCTTGGAATTGTCACACTATTTAATATGTAAACATGCATGTAAATATGATTTGTATGTACATGCATGTAAATATGATTTGTATATTCTCGGTTGCCAAGGTTAACGGTCCTTTGATATGTTCATTGGTCATTCACATTTCCTTCCTTGCTAAATGTTTGTTCAGCACTTTTTGTTGTTTTTTTTCTATATATATAGATGCAATCCTCTGTTGGTTGTATGTATTACAAACATCATCTCTCCATTTATGGCTGCCTTTATACTCACTTGATGGTGTATTTTGATCAATAGAGGTTCTTAAATTTAATGCAGTAAAATATATCAATATTCTCCATTGTAAGTTAGCACTTTTCTGTCTTATTTAAGAAATCCTTTCTTACCCTATTCATAAAGATATTTTTCCAATATTTTTATTAGAAATTTTGATGTTTCACCTTTCTTAATTATGATTTTAGTCCACCTCTCCTCTTCTTAGAAGGACAATAATCTCACCATGAGGGCCTCACCTTCTTGATGTCATTTAAACATAATAACCTCCCAGAGAACCCAAATACCACCATATTTGGGGTTCAGTCAGTTCAGTTCAGTCTCTCAGTTGTGTCTGACTCTGTGACCCTATGGACTACAGCACGCCAGGCTTCCCTGTCCATCAGCAACTCCCAGAGCTTGCTCAAACTCATTTGCATTGAGTCAGTGATGCCATCCAACCATCTCATCCTCTGTCGTCCCCTTCTTCTGCCTTCAGTCTTGCCCAGCATCAGGGTCTTTTTCAGTGTGTCAGTTTTTCACATCAGGTGGCCAAAGTATTGGAGTTTCAGCTTCAGCATCAGTCCTTCCAATAAGTATTCAGTACTGATCTCCTTTAGGATGGACTGGTTGGATCTTCTTGCTCACCAAGGGACTCTCAAGAGTCTTCTCCAACACCACAGTTCAAAAACATCAATTCTTCGGCACTCAGCTTTCTTTATGATCCAACTCTCACATCCGCACATGACTACTGGAAAAGCCATAGCTTTAACTAGACTGACCTTTGTTGGCAAAGTAATGTCTCTGCTTTTTAATATGCTGTCTAGGTTGGTCATAGCTTTTCTTCCAAGGAGCAAGCGTCTTAATTTCATGGTTGCAGTCATTGGGGGTTAGGATTTCAGTATATGAATTTGAGGGACGCAGACATTCAGTGCATAAGACATCCATACTTCTTTTTCTATATGAATAAGCAATTTTCTGGCATATTTTCCCAGTAATCTGCAGTATAAGCTCTATCCTGACTACATCTCTATATATGAAGAATCTGTTTCTGAATTCTTTCTTTTATCCATATTTCTGTTTGAGTGACTCTATCAATAGCTCTATTTGTAAATTACTACCATTCTGTGATGAGCTTTAATGTCTAGAAGAGAAAATCATCCAGCCTACTTTTTCTTTAGTTCAATCTTGGCTGACACTTGGCTTTTCTCATAAATGTTAGAATCATATTGTTAAATTAAAATTTCTTTCTGGTATTTATTTGAACTTCTATGATGTCTGTAGTAAATTCATGGAATTTTTAAATCTTTTGTGATACTGAGTCTTCCTGTTCATGATCATGGTACATCTCTCCATTTATTTAGTTCTCCTTTAAAGTCTTTCATTCAAAGCTTATACTTTTCTACATGATGATGTCTTTCATTTTTGAATGAAAGACATTCATTTTGAATATTTTGTTAGTTTGATTACCAGGTATCTTACTTTTTGTTATTTTAAGTAGTATCTTTTCTAAAATTGCATTTTCTAACTCTTGTTGCTGTATAGTAATGCAGTTTAAATTTTTATGTTTATCTTCTATTTAGCCATTTTGTAAAGCTCTTCTTACTCTTATAATATATAGACTGTTCTGAATTTTCTTTGTAGATAATCAGTCGTGTGAATTATGATAGTTTTTTTTCCTAATCTGTGTACTTATTTTTAATTTAGTGCACAGACTAGAATTTCCTATACAATGCTAAATAATAATTGTGGTATTAGTCATTCTTGACTCATTCCTTCTTTTAAATGGAATGTCTTTAACATTCCCATTTAGTATGATTTTGATAAAGATGTATCATATCTATATCATCTATATCATGGATGTCTATCATGTTTAGAATGTATTCCTCAGGGACTTCCCTGGTGATCCAGTGACTAAGACTTTGGTCTCCCAATGCAGGGGACCAGATTTCAGTCACTAGTCAGCAAACAAGAACCCACATGCTGCAACTAAGAGTGTGCATGCCGCAACTAAAGATCCCACATTCCACAATGAAGATCAAAGATCCCATGTACCACAGTTACGACATGGCACAACTAAATAACTATTTTTTTAAGAAATGTGTGCCTCTCTTCCTAGTTGACTGAGCCTCTAATTAAACTGAAGTATAGTTGATTAATAATTTTGTATAGGTTTCAGGTTTACAGCATAGTGACTCAGTTGTTCTTATGATTATCTTCCATTATAGATTATTATAAGATATTGAATATAATTCCCAGTGCTATTCAGTAAATCCTTGTTACTTTTTTATGTATAGTATTTGTGTTTGTTCCATATTCCTAATTTCCCCTCCCTCCTTTGTTTTCTCTTGTCTGTGAGTCTGTTTCTCTTTTGTATATGGATTCATTTGTATTATTTTTTGGATTCCATATGTAAGTGATACCATTATAGTATTTGTCTTTCTCGGTATGACTTCACTAAGTGTAATTTTCCTAGGTTCATCTATGTTGCTTCAAATGGCAATGTTTTGTTGCTTTTATGGCTGAGTAATATTCCGCTGGATATACACCACACCTTAACCCAGCTGCTTGTTGATGAGCACTCGCGTTGCTTCCGTCTCTTGGGTGTTGTAGATAGTGCTGCTGTAAACACTGTGGTACGTGTATCTTTTCTAATGAAGGTTTTTGGTTTTTCTGGATATATGTCGAGGAGTGGGATTGCTGGATCATATAGTAGCTGTATTTTTAGTTTTTTAAGGAACCCTCATACTGTTTTCTGTAGTGGCAGCACCAGTTTACATCCCCACCAATAGTGTACAAGGGTTCCCTTTACCTAAGCCTTTTTATCACAGACATTCATTTTCTCAAATGCTATGAGCTTATGGGTTGTTTTTTTTTTTTCATTCTAATCTACTATTTTGGTCAGTTACATCGATCATTTTCTAATTTTAAGTCAATCTTGTATTCTTAATATGATCCAGACTTGCCTTGATATATTGCGTTTTACACATTGCTGAGTTCAGTTGCTATTTTGTTTAGCATTTTTTGCATCTGTGCTCATGAGCGATATGTGTAACTTATTTTCTTGAATGGCTTGGAATCAAGGTAATTCTTGATTTATAAAACGATTTGGGGGACTTCTCTGGCTGTCCAGTGATTAGTACTCTGCACTTCCACTGTAGGGGGCGAGGGTTCAGCCCCTAGTGGGGGAACTAATATCCTACATGCTGTGCAGCTTGGCCCCCCCCCCCCAAAAATCTATTTGAGAGAAAGATTTTGGATGCCTCCCATTTGTTCCTATTCAGTGACCCTAGACGCTTTGGGATTTTTGTTTGTTTTTCTTCAAACTGAAAAGGCTCCCTTAGTCTCTGGCTTCTGATTTGTTGTTGTTGTTTAGTCACTAAGTCATGTCCAGCTCTTTGTGACCCCATTAAGTTCAGCAAATAAGGAAGGAAGGAGAATGAGTTCAGGATATTTATTCCCCTGAATGCCTTCCTTGGAGTATCCATGGGCTGGCAGTAACCTTAAACTGAAAGCCATAGTTCTGAATATCCTGAATATGTCTTTATTTTGCTGTCATTCTTAGATCATTTTTCTGGATGTAAAAATTGGGGATGGGGCACAAAAGTCCTGATTTTGGCATTGTAAAGCTATCTTTCCATAGTTTTCCAACCATCAGTTCCTTCAGAGAAGTCAACATTTAGTCTAAGGTTTATTCCTTCATATTTAATTTTTCTTTTCTTTCTTACTGGTTTCAAGATCTTGCTTTCTTGTTTGGTGTTCTATAGTTTAACTGTAACACTGCTAAGTGGACCTTTATTTTATTTATCCTGATTGGGATTTACTGGGTTTCCTGAATCTGAGATTGTTTCCTATTATCAGTTCTGGAAAAGTCTTGGCCATTTACTTTTTTCCATTTGTAGAAGTATTATTTGCTGCATTTTCACATTTGCCTGATACACGTTTGAGAGCCTCTCTCTTTTTTTTTTAACATAATTTCAATTTTTTTATGATTTCATATATCAGTATTTTATACTCTGCTGCTCATAATTCCAATAGGTGTAATCTTTGCAGCTCTACTTCTTTTGTTTGGCATTTCCATCAGCTCTTACTCGTCGTGCCTTGTTGACTCTTGGATTTAGTTATTTGTGATTGTGAGCTCATCTAGCTTAGAACTTTATCAGTAGACATTTTCAAGCTTTTAATATAAAGTTCATTCCTTAAGATATTATTTGTGATTGCTTCTACCAAGTGCCTAGGAGAACTACCAACATGGAATAATTTTAAATTATTGAGCTTGGGTCTTTTTTTTTTTTTTTACAACAAGGTAGGCTGGATATAGACTCTAGCAGTGTAAGTATAGGCTTGTACTAATAGTTAGAAACTGAAAGATTTTGTTTTTGTTTTTGTTTTATTTCAATTCAGTCGCTCAGTCTTGTCCGACTCTTTGCAACCCCATGGACTTCAGCATGCCAGGCTTCCCTGTCCATTACCAACTCCCAGAGCTTACTCAAACCCATGTCCTTTGAGTTGGTGATGCCATGTAACCATCTCATCCTCTGTCGTCCCCTTCTCCTCCTGCCTTCAATCTTGCCCAACATCAGGGTCTCCTCAAATGAGTCACGTCTTCACATCAGGTGGCCAAAGTATTGGGGTTTCAGCTTCAGCATCAGTCCTTCCAATAAGTATTCAGGACTGATTTCCTTTAGGATGGACTGGTTGGATCTCCTTGCTGTCCAAGGGACTCTCAAGAGTCTTCTCCAACACCACAGTTCAAAAGCATCAATTCTTCAGCGCTCAGCTTTCTTTATGGTCCAACTCTCACACCCATACATGGCTACTGGAAAAACATAGCTTTGACTAGATGGACCTTTGTTGGCAAAATAATGTCTCTGCTTTTTAATATGCTGTCTAGGTTAGTCATAGCTCTTTTCCAAGGAGAAAACATCTTTTAATTTCATGGCTGCAGTCACTATCAGCAGTGATTTTGGAGCCCCCACAAATAAAGTCTGTCACTGTTTCCATTATTTCCCCATCTATTTGCCATGAAGTGATCGGACCGGATGCCATGATCTTAGTTTTCTGAATGTTGAGCTTTAAGCCAACTTTTTCACTCTCCTTTCACTTTCATCAAGAGACTCTTTAGTTTTTCACTTTCTGCCATAAGGATGGTGTCATCTGCATGTCTGAGGTTATTGATATTTCTCCCGGCAATATTGATTCCAGCTATGCTTCATCCGGCCCAGCATTTCTCATGTATGAGAATTTATCTGCATATAGGTTAAATAAACAGGGTGACAATATACAGCCTTGATGTATTCCTTTCCTGTTTTGGAACCAGTCTATTGTTCCATGTCCAGTTCTAACTGTTGCTTCTTGACCTGCATACAGATTTCTCAGGAGACAGGTCAGGTGGTCTGGTATTCCCATCTCTTTCAGAATTTTCCACAGCTTTTTGTGATCCACACAGTCAAAGGCTTTGGCATAGTCAATAAGCAAAAGTAGATGCTTTTCTGGAACTCTTGCTTTTTCGATGATCCAACGGATGTAGGTGATTTGATCTCTGGTTCCTCTGCCTTTTCTAATTGAACATCTGGAAGTTCACGGTTCACGTGCTGTTGCTTCCATTTTAAGTCCAAAACAGGATGTATTTCTGGTGTCTACTTATTTAGGGCAGAAGTTCTGTTTTGTTTATCATTTAAGGGTGTGACCCTCAGTCTTTAGTACTCCAGCCTTCCCGCAAGATTCTCCCACAGTCCTCTAAAACCCAGGCACTAGGCCACCCAAGTTCACATTCACCTCTGTTCAGACTCCAGCTCCACAGGTTACTTCTGTAGATTTATGCTTTCTCATTGTTTTTGGCACTGAAAGATTCTTTTCTCTGAGCCCTGCTACTCATTAAAAAGAATTTTATAATCTAGTATTTTTACTTGGAGGAGTTTCTGTGAACATCCACCCTACGTTTGAAATAGTGTGTGCTGTATTGCTCAAGGTCTGTTCAAAGGAGCAGTTTTTACTTCTACTAACTCAATAATAATCTGTGTGTATGTGTATCTATTATTTATTACCATAACTGCCTCACAGTTAAGTGCCTCACAGTCCAATGCAGAAGGAGCCTTAAGAGATCCCGTAATCCAAAATCTTCATTTAGCGCATTAAACTGAAGTGGAGGGCCATTGAGTCAGCCAGGGTCACGTAGCTGAATCATGGCCAAATAGGGCTTCAGATTGTTTTTCAATAGCCATTTTAGTCCGTTCAAGAAAAGGTATCTCAAAATTACCATATATGCTGTTTTACTTTTCTTCCTCCTCTTTTCCTGGTTAATTTCATACTAAACTTTTAGATTCCAACTTAAATGCCACTTCCTTGAACAACTCTTATATGAGCCCTGGACTGGGATAGGTTTTTCTGGTCAATGTTCCCATGATATTCTATATTTCTATTATTATATCATCATGTCTTTTTTTCCATTTATATAAGACTTTAAAATGCACATTTATTTACTCTTATTATTGTTGTTATGTGAATAATGTATATGTTTTATTAAAAGATTTAATTGAAGTATAAATGACAAATAACATTAGTTTCAGGTGTACAACATAATCATTTGTATTTGTATATATTGCAAAATGATAAGCATAGTAAGTCTAGTTAATATGTCACCATACCTAGTTACAGATTTTGTTCTTGTGTCATTATACTTTATGTATTTGTTCAATTTTCTTTCTTCCCTGTTAGACCTGTAAGTGCAACCAACTTGTTCACTACTCTGTGCTTAGCCTCTGAAATTATATCTGGAAATGATAATAATTAATAAGCACTAACTGACTAAAATGAAGTTTCCGATGAGGGGCTAATCTGGTGAGGCTCTAGGGACTGGTTTGTTTGGGAGAATGTTATGCAAAGCTGAATCTATTAACTAATTTTTAAATTTTGTTCTTAATTTCTCTAAGGGGATTATGAGTTTTATAAATGGTAGCAGTCAAATGAAAATTAATCCTCACACCTTCCTGTGAAGGAGCAAAATGCAATTATTGAGTGTAAAAATGGTAGTTTAATTAAACTTCTCAACTATTGAAACCAGATCAATCAATAATAGTATATAATGCAGTTTTGTAGCATGTGTATCAGTCACCGAGAGGATATAGTATCTGGGGAAGGCCAAAGTTGGGAGGGCATGAGTTTAGTGGTCTGGTGAGTGTTGACTGCTGTGTCTATATGCTCTTTGCAGTTTTAGTACACCCCACTCATCTCTGACTCCCTGGGAAATAGGCAGTAAGCACTTCAGGAATTTCTCTCCATGGCTCACATAGAAACTGGTTCAGAGACTTTCTCTAGGACCTGTGGTCATCTCAGCTAGACTCTAATTTGGAGAAGGTGCTAGAGCTCTCACATGGTACCAGTAGAAGTCACAAGGTTCCCTCTTTGCCAGTATCGATCCCAGTTCATAAGAGGATAGGGTGCACTTTACAGCAGCATAGACCCTGGTGGCTCAGTGGTAAAGAATCTGCCTGCCATGCAGGTGACACAGGAGAAGTGGGTTTGACCCCTGGATCAGGAAGATCCCCTGGAGGAGGAAATGGCAACCCATTCCAGTATTCTTGCCTGGAAAGTCCCCTAGACAGAGAAGCCTGGCAGGGAGCAGGCTTTGAAACCATGGGATTTCAAAGAGTCGGACACGACTGAGTGACTGAGCATATAGACCTTCTTTTAATGTTATAAATTTTAAAACCTTGCATTTCCACAAATATTGGACTTTGTGAGTGGTTGCAAAGTCTGATATTTTGCAGTAGTTGATTTAGGAGTCTCCCTGTTCCATCTGCCAGGGCCCTGGGGCCATTTCTATACCTGATAAATGTGGATACTTGGAACCACTCAGGGAAGATGAAAGTAATCAGGGAAGCCCAGGATGCTTGCTTGTCACAGTTGAATGCATATGGGGCAGGCAATCTCCTGACTGAAGAAGTTTGTTAATTTAATTCTGTTTCATTCCATTATACTGTGAGTCCTAAGTTGTTATCATATGATTCTATAACTTTGTCACATTCAGTGGAGTCATAGATGTATTAACAACTGGCTGGAGTTGGGTGATTAGAAGGGGACCTGATTTGTAGCATTTGCTCATTTCTGTGGTGTAAATTCTCTCAGAAGGGCTGATTTCAGGCTGCCAATGTGACATCACTGAAAGTGGAGTTGGCAAATGATGCTCATATTGGTTCTGGCAAGCTGGTGCCAGCTGATAGAAGCCTGCTCAGTACCATGGCATGTAGTGCTGAAAACACTAAGGCTAACTAATTCTAAGAAACCAACTGTGTGAAAAACTCCACAGAAAACCCTGGTTTCCAGCTGGCAACAGAGAAGCCAAATTCGTTCTACAATGTGAATATGGGTGGATTTCAACCATCACTGGGGTCTAATGAGCTGTATCTTCCTAAGGGCCCACTGAAGTCCACCCTTCTGTTTTTCCCATTCATGATCCTTCACACATACTATCCCCTGGATATTTAGATTATTCAGAGAGAGTGAAAAGGGACAGAATTGCAGAAAAGAACATCTGAAGGAAGGGATCAATAAAGCTATAGGTCTCTGACAAATTGACTTTGATAGCTTTTATCATAGTTTAAGTGCCAGGACAATGCACTTGTTTTTTTAAATGAAATATGTGACATATACAATAGTATGTATAATGTGTATGTATTACTGAACCGATTGGGTCCAGTTGCCCCGTGTGCAGTAAAGCCAGTCTGCTGACACTGGTTTGTGATGAGGGAAAATACAGCGTTTATTGCAAGGCACCCAGTGTAGGGTCAAGCGAGAATAACTGCCAGCTCATGCTCCAAAGGCCAGAACTCCCCAGTGGCTTTTAGGGATTTAAAGAAATCCCTGAGGCATTCAAAAGAAACATTGGGGTGGGGCCTGCAGGGTGCCTCATCAGCTCGTGGACATCCTTCTTGTCGATGGGTGGTGGGGTAGCAGGGTGGTGTTTCAAAAGTTAGCATCATCAACCTTCTGGTTCCAAACTGTCTGGAGTCATTGAGCTTGTGGTCATCATGCAGATAACTTCTTCTTCCTGGTGAGGGTCTTAATGTCTGCAAAACAACTCAAGGATATGGCTCAAAATATTATTAAAACCTTTGAAGAAGAAATAAAAGGTCCTTGACTTTGTTTTGTGGCTAAACTGGTACTGTTTTCACTTACTTGACTGTTTTCCTTTGTTCCTGCATTTTTTTTCACTTCTCTGATTAAATTTGCTCTTTGGAACTCAGGGAAAAGGCCAGGAGGTCTAAGTTTTTCTATAGACAAGAAGTGGAGGACATTGGGGTGAAGGAGGGATCTGTCCCTGGGGAGACCCCACAGGGTCCTGCTTGGTTTCATATGTATGATTTAAAAATAATTTAAAAAATGCATATCTGTCAGTCTAGAGTTTAGCTGACAAAAGAGAACATTATCAGTCTCTTTGAAGCTCCCTGTGTGCTCCTCCTCTGTCCCCAAGCTTTGCCTCCCGGGTAATCAGCATGTTGAATTTCATATCTGTAATTCCCTTGTTTTTAAATCATTTTACCACATAAGAATAGGTTGTTCTATTTTGCCTATTTTTGAAATTTATGTGAAAAAATCATATTTATTCTGCAAACCTCCATTATGTGTATTATGTGTCTCTCACATTCACCTGCACACTGCCAGCCTGCCAGTTCTCTTTTTATTTTTTTTTTGGCAGGGTGTTTTAGCATTTCATTGTGTGATGTACCATATTTTACTTATCTGGTCTCTATAGTCAGTGGTTATCTGAATTAATTTTTTTTTCTATTTTAGAAAATGCTGCTATATATGTATGTTTTATAAATGTCTCCTGGTAAATATATGCAAGAATTTCTCTAAGATGTATACCTGGGAATAGTGTTGCTAAATTAAAATGCTACCTTTTTCATTAATATAATTTTTAAATATTACACTCCATTTACAGTTATTATGAAACATTGGCCATGTTCCCCATGTTGTGCAGTATGTCCCAGCAGCAGTGCATAAGACCATCTTAGTCTGTGTTCTCTCCACCACTTGGTATTGCTGCATACTTTAAGTCTGGGCTTAAAGAATCGGCCCGCAATGTGGGAGACCTGGGTTCAATCCCTGGGCTGGGAAGATCCCCTAGAGAAGGGAACAGCTACCCACTGCAGTATTCTGGCCTGGAGAATTCCATGGACCCTATTGACCATGGAGTCACAAAGAGTCAGACATGACTGAGTGACTTTCACTTTAAGACTGTGACCACAGAGTTTTTTGAGTTTTGTACATTGACAGTTAAACCATGCGTGAATAAATAGGTGCTTTTTGCTACTTTCCTGTTTGGTTCTTTTGACTTTTCTCTACAGCTCCCCTTTTACTTGTTTTATTACATTTATCTGGACTGCCAATACAAAGGCCAGTCTAATAATCCTTGGCTTGCTCCTAATCTCAAAAGAAATGCTCTGAATTTCCACCACTAAGTAGGACATTGCCTATAGACTTTGAACACCTGAATGGATACTGAATTTTATCAGATGATTTTTCTGAGTTTGTGGAGGTAATAATATGTTTTGCTTCTCTTGTCTTTTAATGTGATGAATTACATTGCTTTATTTCCTAATTTTGGTGAGAACTTGTATTCCTGGGATAAATCGGGCTTATATATGATGTATTTTTTTCATCTACATAGATATATGTGAATGTGTGTGTTCACCTGCTTAGTTTGTTAATATTTGGTTAAAGATTTTTGCAACTAAATTAATGAGTAAGACAGCCCTCTGATTTTGTTTTATTGCTCTCTCTTTATCTGGTTTCATCATCAAAATAAATGATGGAGCAGTCTCTCTCTTTTTGGTTTTTCAAAGATCTTGTGTACAATTGAAATAACCTTTTCCTTCAATATTTAGTAGAATTGACCCACACAACTTTCGGGGTCAGGTGTTTACTTTGGGGTACAATGCTTCCATTCCTTTGATGGATATAGCAGTATACTGTACAAGTTTTCTATTTCTTTATGAAATGATTTTGCTGATATAGATATTTTTAGAAGATTGCTTATTTCATTTATGGTTTAAATATGTTGACTTGAAATTCTTCATAATCTTATCATTTTACTTTCTGCCTCATCTGTTCAGTTCAGTTTAGTCGCTCAGTCGTGTCTGACTCTTTGTGACCCTATGGATTGCAGCACGCCAGGCTTCCCTGTCTATCAACAATTCCTGGAACCTGCTCAAACTCATGTTCATTGAGTCAGCGATGTCATCCAACCATCTCATCCTCTGTCGTCCCCTTCTCCTCCTGCCTTCAGTTTTGCGCAGTATCAGGATCTTTTCAAATTAGTCAGTTTTTTGCTTCAGGTGGCCAAAGTATTGGAGTTTCAGCTTCAGCATCAGTCCTTCCAGTGAACACCCAGGACTGATCTCCTTTAGGATGGACTGGTTGGATCTCCTTGCTGTCCAAGGGACTCTCAAGAGTCTTCTCTAACACCACAGTTCAAAAAGCATGAATTCTTCAGCACTCAGCTTTCTTTATAGTCCAACTCTCACACCTATACATGGCTACTGGAAAAACCATAGTCTTAACTAGATGGACCTTTGTTGGCAAAGTAATGTCTCTGCTTTTTAATATGCTGTCTAGGTTGGTCATAACTTTTCTTCCAAGGAGCAAATGTCTTTTAATTTCGTGGCTGCAGTCACCATCTGCAGTGATTTTTGAGCCCCCAAAAATAAAGTCTGTCACTGTTTCCATTGTTTCCCCATCTATTTGTCATGTAGTGGTGGGACCAGATGCCATGATCTTAGTTTTCTGAATGTTGAGTTTTAAACCAGCTTTTTCACTGTCCTCTTTCACTTTCATCAAGAGGTTCTTTAGTTCTTCTTCACTTTCTGCCATAAGAGTAGTGTCATCTGCATATCTGAAGTTATTGATATTTCTCCTGTCAATCTTAATTCCAGTTTATGCTTCATCCAGCCTGACATTTCTCATGATGTACTCTGCATGTAAGTTAAATAAGCAGGGTGACAATATACAGCCTTGACATACTCCATTCCCAATTTGGAGCCAGTCTGTTGTTCCATGTCCAATTCTAACTGTTGCTTCTTGACCTGCATACAGATTTCTCAGGATGCAGGTCAGGTGGTCTAGCATTCCCGTCTCGAAGAATTTCCCACAGTTTGTTGTGATAACACACAGTCAAAGGCTTTGGTGTAGTCAATAAAGCAGAAGTAGTTGTTTTTCTGGAACTTTCTTGCTTTCTCAATGATCCAGTGGATGTTGGCAATTTGATATCTGCTTCCTCCGCCTTTTCTAAATCCAGCTTGAATATCTGGAAGTTCATGGTTCACATACTGTTGAAGCCTGGCTTGGAGAACTTTGAGCATTACTTTGCTAGCATGTGAGATGAATGCAATTGTGCAGTTGAACTAACAATCAAAAAAGATGTCCTTTTCATCATAGGGGACTGGAATGCAAAAGTAGGAAGTCAAGAGATACCTTAAGTAACAGGCAAGTTTGGCCTTGAAGTACAGAATGAAGTAGGGCAAAAGTGAAGAGAACACATGGTCATAGCAAACACCCACTTCCAACAACATAAGAGACGACTCTACACATGGACATCACCAGATGGTCAATACCAAAATCAGACTGATTATATTCTTTGCAGCCAAAGATGGAGAAACCCTATACAGTCAGCAAAAGCAAAACTGGGAGCTGACTGTGGCTCAGATCATGAACTCCTATTGCCAAATTCAGACTTAAATTGAACAAAGTAGGGAAAACCACTAGATCACCTGTATGCCTTCTTTGGAGAAATGTCTGTTTAGGTCTTCTGCCCATTTTTTGATTGGATTGTTTGTTTTTCTGATATTGAGCTATATGAGCTGCTTGTATGTTTTGGAGATTAACCCTTTGTCAGTTACTTCATTTGCAATTATTTTCTCCCATTCTGAGGGTTGTCTTTTCATCTTGTTTATAGTTTCCTTTGCTGTGCAAAAGCTTTGAAGTTTTATTAGGTCCCATTTGTTTATTTTTGTTTTTATTTCCTTTAAGAGGTGAGTCAGAGAAAATGTTGCTGCACTTTATGTCAAAGAGTGTATTGCCTATGTTTTACTCTAGCAGCTTCAGGTTTCCAGCCTTACATTTAAGTCTGTAATGCAATTTGAGTTTATTTTTGTGAATAGTATTAGGAATATTCTGATTTCATTCTTCTACACGAAGCTGTCCTGTTTTCCCAGCACCACTTAATGAAGAGGCTTTTTTCTCCATTGTATGTTCTTGCCTCCTTTGTCATAGATTAGTTGACCATAGGTGTGTGGGTTTTTCTCTGGACTTTCTATCTTGTTGCATTGATCTATATTTCTATTTTTGTGCTGATACCATACTGTTTTGATTACTGTAGCTTAATAGTATAGTATGAAATCAGGGAGCTTGTTTCTTCTGGCTCCATTTTTCTTTCTGAAGATTGCTTTGGCTATTCAGGGGTCTTTGTGTTTCCATACAAACTGAAAATTTGGCGGTCTCATTCTGTGAAAAATGCCATTGGTAATTTGATAGGGATTGCATTGTATCTGTAGATTGCTTTGGCTAGTATAGTCATTTGTATAATATTGATTCTTCCAATCCAAGAACATAGTGCATCTCTCTATCTGTTTATATCATCTTTGAGTACTTTCATCAGTATCTTATAGTTTTCTGAGTACAGGTCTTTTGCCTCCATTGGTAGATTTATTCCTAGGTATTTTATTATTTCTGATGTGATGGTAAATGGGATTGTTTTCTTAATTTCTGTTTCTGATCTTTCATTGTTAGTGTATAGGAATGCAAGAGATTTCAGTGTATTCATTTTGTACCCTGAAACTTTACCAAATTCATTAATGACCTCTAGTAGTCTTCTGGTAGCATCTTTAAGATTTTCTATCTATAGTATCATGTCCTCTTCAAAATAATGACATTTAACTTCTTTTTTTTTTTTTAATTTGGAGTCTTTTCATTTCTTTTTCTTTGATTGCTGTGGCTAGGACATTCAAAATCATGTTGAATAAAAGTGACAAGAGGTGACATCCTTGTCTTGTTCCTGATTGTAGAGGAAATGCTTTTAGTTTTTCACTGTTGAGAATGATGTTTGCTGTGGGTTTGTCATATATGACCCTTATTATATTGAGGTATGTTCCCTCTGTGCCCACTTTCTGGAGAGTTATTATCATAAATGGGTGTTCAGTTCAGTCACTCAGTTGTATCTGACTCTTTGCGACCCCATAAACCACAACACGCCAGGCTTCCCTGTCTATCATCAACTCCTGGAGTCCACCCAAACTAATGTCCATTGAGTCAGTGATGCCATCTAACCACTCATCCTCTTTCGTCCCCTTCTCCTCCTGCCCTCAATCTTCCCCAGCATCAGGGTCTTTTCAAATGAGTCGGCTCTTCACATCAGGTGGCCAAAGTATTGGAGTTTCAGCTTCAACCTTAGTTCTTCCAGTGAACACCCAGAACTGATTTCCTTTAGGATGGACTGGTTGGATCTTGCAGTCCAGGGAACTCTCAAGAGTCTTCTCCAACACCACAGTTCAAAAGCATCAATTCTTCGGTGCTCAGCTTTCTTTATGGTCCAACTCTCACATCCATACATGACTACTGGAAAAACAATAGCCTTGTCTAGATGGACCTTTGTTGGCAAAGTAATGTCTCTAATTTTTAATATGCTATCTAGTTTGGTCATAACTTTCCATCCAAGGAGTAAGCATCTTTTAATTTCATGGCTGCAGTCCCATCTGCAGTGATTTTGGAACCCCCAAAAATAAAGTCAGCCACTGTTTCCCCATCTATTTTCCACGAAGTGATGGGACCAGATGCCATGATCTTAGTTTTCTGAAAGTTAAGTTTTTTTTTTTTTTTGAAAGTTAAGTTTTAAGCCAACTTTTTCACTCTCCTCTTTCACTTTCATCAAGAGCCTCTTTAGTTCTTCACTTTCTGCCATGAGGGTGGTGTCATCTGCATATCTGTGGTTATTGATATTTTTCCCGTCAATCTTGATTCCAGCTTGTGCTTCATCCAGTCCAATGTTTCTCCTGATGTACTCTGCATATAAGTTAAATAAGCAGGTGTTAAAATTTGTCAAAAGGCTTTTCTCCATCTATTGAGATGGGTCATAGGGTTTTTATCCTTCAGTTTTTTAATGTGGTGTATCACACTGCTTGATTTGTGGATATTGAAAAATCCTTGCGTCCCTTTTCAACTGTTACTCATTTGAGAAGTTCTCCTAACTTCTCACCTCACTAAACAAGCCCTCCTTAGGTCTACCCAGAACAGATTAGGTATCATTCATGTGCTTTTAAAGTTTCCTTTTTGTTCCTCTTCACAGCAGTCATCACATTTGATTGTGAGTGTCTGTTTATCCTTGGCCATTCTGCTAGACGAGATACTCTTCTGGGCAGGCTGTGACTATACCCTCAGTACTTAAGCTAAGAATCGGGTGTTGAATGCATTTTGAGTGAATGAATGAAGATAGCTCCTACATAGTGTGTGTGTCTTTAGTGTGATTCTGTGGAAGCAGAGGCTGAGAGGATTCTTGTTCAGTGATTTATTGAGGGACTGCTATTCTGTAAGGAGGTAAGGGGAACAGGAAAGGAAAAGAGAGGGGTTCCACTAAAGCCTGTCCTGAGCCTGATCCCACAGGGAGCTGTGGAACATGAAAGGCACCACCACAGAGGTATCCCTCCTGAGACAAGGGAGCTGCCTTTTAACCCTATACTACTTTGTCATTGGCTGCAGGCAAGAGAGTAACTTGCCAGTCATTTTAAGGTGGCTCCCATCAACTGAGGAGGATTCCTTTAAGAAGGATGCAGCTGTGAGCCGTGGACAACCAATACTCACAGTAGCTAAGGATTGGGTGCACTGGGCTGGTAATGGGGATCTAGGCAAGATTCAGTGGTGTCTACTGCAGTGTGATAGAATAATAGGAAAAGGGGTTACAGAGACACAGGGGAAACATTGACTCATGTGACCTCTGAGGTGGAGGGAAATGATGACAGGGAGAAAGGAGGACGCTCTTCCTCCCTCACTACCCCTACCCTCTGTACTCCTTTCCCAGCCAAGATTCTGCTTGCTGCCTTGGTGTGGGTACCAAAGGCAGGTATCTGCATGGCCAGCTGGATGCTCCTGAGAGGGAGGCTGGCTTTGCAGGAGCGGGGGTGTGTTCCACTTGGTCCCCCTTACACAGTCAGATATCTCCCTGACTGAAAACATGGGGACAACACAGTTCAATGAAAAAGATCCACAAACCTGAAGGAGAACTTAATAGAGTTGTCAAGGACAGCAATTTAATTTTTGAAAAAAGGTAAGACCAGTCAGGTAGAATGTCCGTGGACCACTGTTAATGGTCTTCTACCTGTGGAAGCATTATTGTCCAAAATAGCAAGCCAGTTCCCTGACAAAAAGCTTTGTCCCATGGATTGGCATTTGCTTGCTTGGAAAATGAGTTTTGAGCCTTTGGAGAATCGAAGTCATCTGTGGTATTTACAATACAGCCTTACTGTCCAGTAGCTAAGTGTAGTCTAATTCTGACAGATGGCTCTCAAGGGAAATTTTCTTTCAGATTGGATTATGCTTCCATGCTGAAATGCTCTAATTAAGGGGAGTCTATAAACATAGTGGGGAGGGGAAGAGAGGGTAAGGTAGGCTGTTTCTTAGGAAGCTGTTTTGGAAAATGGCCATGTTTGCAATCTTTATCCTCCCAGCCGCACACGCACAGCTACACTGAGAATCTAGGCCACTGCTCTGCTAAAAGCATGGTAGCGCTGGATCAATGGTCAGCTTTTACCAAGGAGCCCTGACTTCACTTCCTTTGAGGTCCTGCCCATCTAGCCTCATCTCCATCTGACTTTGGCTTTTAACTGTCATGTTAACTAGCTTTGTACTATCTTGAGGTATAACTTCCAGGATAATTGTTTCATCAACATGATCAGGACTGATTTTTTAAAATCCCAGTTGATCTATCAGGTCAGTTGTCTTAAACATTGCTAACCATTCTTTTATAAATCTAATACTTCGATTTTAAGGTTCCATCCTATTACCTTTCTCTTTCTTTTTCTAGTGTCCTTTTTTTCTATTACCTTTCTTAATTCTTACCAATTCAATACCTACGTAGCTATAGGAAAAGGCTACTTGACTGTCAGATATAAAAGGATGACTATTGCTTGAGTGAGTTTGAAAAAATCTAATCTGGAAGTTATGGAGTGGGTTCAGTTAAGAGTGAGTTCCAGGTCTGTCTCTATTATTTATTCAGCAAGTGTTTTTGGATACCCACTATGTGCCAGGTAACATGCTAGGCACTGAGTACATATGATCCCTGCTCTCTTAGAGTTTAAAGCCTGAGAGATGTAGGAAAAGGGGACAGATAGGAAACAAAAATTCTCACAGATAATTATTTACATGTGTGATTGGTACTGGGAAGAAGACATAGGCGAGTACTACTTTCAAGACCTAACCTAGCCTGCTGCATCAAAGAAGGATGCTTGGAGGAGATAATACTGAAGCTGAGGCCAAAGGAAAGTTAGGTGTTGACCTGGAGGAGGGCAGAGTTCCAGACAAAAGGAATTGGCATGTGTAGAGGTCCTGAGACAGAAACAGTTTGGGCAAGTTGCAGAAGCAGAAAGCACAGTCTGGTTAAAAGGGGGAAACAAGATGGAAAATGGACCAGAACTCAGACACGAGCAAGATTAAATAGAGTCTTACAGCAAAATAAATCTTTGGGTCTTGATTTTCTGAGTAATTTTTGAAGGATTTTGAGCAGTGCCACATATAGATTTATGATCTTAAAAGATCACTCAGGCTCCAGTGCAGAGAGTGGAGAAGAGGGGACAGTGAGGAAAGAGTCAGGCTATTGTAGAAAGCCAGAAGGAGTGATGGTTTTTCTCACCAGGATGGTGGTAACAGGAAAAAAGTAGCAAATTCCAGATTTTTTTTTGTTTTATTGAAGAATAATTGGTAGACAATAAATTTTATGTTTAGGGTACACAGTTTGTACAGTTTGATATATGTATTCACATACATATATATTGATGAAAACATCACCATAATCAAAATATTGAATATTTTTATCACCCTTAAAACTCATCTTATGCCGTTTTGTATCTCCTTCTTACCTCCCCTCCCCACCATCCATTCTCCAGTCCCCAGAGAACCGTTGGTCTGGATTTCGTCAGTATAGATTAGTTGGGATTTTTCTAGAATTTTGTATACATAAAGAACCGTACAATATGTTCTTTGTTTTGTTTAGATTTTTTTCCCAATCAGAATAATTACTTTGAGATTCATCCATGTTGTTGTATTAATAATTCAATCCTTTGTTGCAAATTACTACTCCAGTGCATGTGTGTGTGTAATAACACACACCACTATTTGTTTATCTGTTGCTCATTTGGATTATTATTATTGAAGTATTTGGGGTTTTTTCAGTTTGGGACTATTACAGATAAACCTCCTATCAGCATTCATGCTCTTTGTATGGGCATATATGTTCATTTTTCCTGCATTATTTCCTAGGAGTAGAATGGCTGGGCCTTGTGGTAGGTATATCTTTACCTTTTAAAGAAACTGCCAAACTGTTTATTTTACCAAATTGGTTATACCATTTTACACCCACACCAATGATGATCAAAGTTTTTGTTGCCCTACATTCTCACCAACACTTGGCAAGGTCAGTCTTTAATTTTAGACATTCTAAGGAGTATAAAATGGAATCTCATTGTGGTTTAATTTGCATTTCCCTGACGACTTATTATGCTGAGCATCTTTTCATGTGCTTATCTACCATCTGTTTATGTTTGTTGTTGAAGTGTCTATTCAAATCTTTTGTCCAATTTTGAACTTGGTTGTTTGCTTTCTTATTATTGAGTCGTAAGTGTTCTTTCTATATTTCAGATGCCAATTATTTATCCTAATATATCATGTGCAAATATTTTCTCCCAAACTGTGGTTTGTATTTCCATTCTCTTAACATTGTCTCTTGAAAGGAAGAATTTCTTAAATTTGCTCAAGTCCATTTTGTCAGTTTAACCTTTTACAGAGTGCATTTAGTGACATATCAAAGAAATCTTTGTCTCATCCAAATTCATACAGTAGGATCTTATATGGTTTTCTTTTAGAAGTTTTATACTTTTAACTCTTACATTGAACTCTTATTGACTATGAACCATTTTTATTTATTTTAATATGTAGTGTGAGACATGGATTGGAGGGTTAGATTTTTTTGCATACAGTATCCAATTATTCCAGCACCTTTGTTGTAAAAACTATAGTTTATCTATGTAACTGTCTTTTGCACTTTTGAAGACAATTGATTGATCATATATACAGGTCTATTTCTAGACTCTCTTCTTTTCCAGTGCTCTATTTGTCTATCTTTACTCCCATACCACAGTGTCTTGATTATTGTAGATTTATTTTAAGTCCTAAAATCAGGTAATGTGGGTGTTCCAACTTTGTCCTACTTTTTGCAAAGTGGTTTTGGTTTTTCTAGGTCCTTCAAATTTCCATATGAATTTATGATCAGCTTATCAATTTACACACATAAGCACAAGACACTGTTGGAAGCTTGATTAGGGTTGCATAAGATAGATTTGGAAAGAATACACATCTTAAAAATATATACTGAGTCTTCCCAGTCACAGTATATATCTCTCCATTTAATACATCTTCTTAAATTTATTTCAGCAACATTTTGTAGTACAGATATCAGCAGCTCTCTCAGTGTTCATCTTTCTCCTCCCTGGTACTGTGCCCTATAAACTGTAGCTGCAGTGGACTTTCCAGACCCCCAAGTCCATTTTCTCAACTCAGGCTCCCACTGGGCTCTTCCTGGGTTTCCACCTCTGTGTTGTATCTTTCCAGGGGGTGAGTTGGGGCAATCATAAGACCCCCTTGTTTGTTTCTTGTTTTTCAAGTATCACTTATCTTCACTGGCTGGTGTCCAGTGTCTTGTAACCCATCGTTTCGTGTACTTTGTCCAGATTTTTACTTGTTTAAAATTTGAGGGTAAATTCATTTACTGTTTTCCCATCATTGTCAGAAGTGATTAATTTTCTGTGAGACTTAAAGAAATGATGATGTTGTTCAGTCGCCAAGTCATGTCTCACTCTTCATGACCCCGTGGGCTGCAGCACACCAGGCTTCCCTGTCCCTCACCGTCTCCTGGAGTTTGCCCAAGTTCATGTCCATTGAATCGGTGATGCCATCCAACCATCTCATTCTTTGTTGCCCTCTTCTCCTTCTGACTTCAGTCTTTCCCAGCATGGGGGTCTTTTCCAGTGAGTCAGCTGTTTGAATCAGGTGGCCAAAGTATTGGAGCTTCAACTTCAGCATCATTCCTTCCAAAGAGTATTCAGGGTTGATTTCCTTTAAGATTGACTGATTTGATTTCCTTGCTGTCCAAGGGACCCTCAAGAGTCGTCTCCAACACCACAGTTTGAATGCATAAATTCTTTGGCACTCTGCCTTTTTTACTGTTTAGCTCTCACATCCATACATGACAGCTGGAAGGACCATAGCTTTGAATATATGGACCTTTGTCAGCAAGGTGATGTCTTTGCTTTTTAACATACTGTCTAATTTTGTCATAGACTTTAAAAATGGAAATAGTCAAAGATGATTTTTTGGTTCCCAGCATGAGCAACCTCAAGGAAGGTGTTAGTATTTACTGAAATAGGAAGCAATAGATGGAGAATAGGTTGAGGTTTTTTGTTTTTTTTTTATGTTGGTAAGACCATTTTTAACATACTGAGTTTGCACTTCCAGTGAAATATTCAAGAAAAAAAAACAAAAAGCAGTTGTATATACAGATATACAAAGCTGGAGCTCAGAAGCGGAGTATAAGTTGGAAATATGAATTTATAAATTGTCTACATATATTGTTTATGGTATTTGAATCATAGAGGTTGATGAAGTTACTTAACAGAGAATCTATAGTGAAGAATGCAAAGAACATGGGACAAGTTCCTTAGACTTTAAAGTAACTTGAAGTGGGACAGCCAAAGAGGTAAAAGGAAAACTGATACTGTATTGTAGAAGTCCCTGGAAGCATGTTTCAAGGAACTGTGAGTGGTCAGGTGGTCAACAGCTACACTGATGTCAATCAACAAAGGCCTGAACAAATCCATTGGATTGTGCAACGTGAAGGTCTTTGGTGACTCTGCTTAGTGGAGTCAGCAGCCAGGACAGAAGTCAGAGTGGAGTAGACTGAATAGCTAGTCAAGTAGGGAAACTTAAAGATGCAGGAAAAAGAGTGTGAGCAGTAGAGGGCACCCCGAGCCCGGGAGCCCGCGGGAAGGTAAGAGTGAAAGCAGTCCAGAACAGAATTGGTGGGTCAGCCTCCAACCATCACAAGTGGGAGGGCGAGGCCCCACACAAGCAGGAAGCTTCATGTAGCCCCATCTGCTGACACGTCTTCTCCATGAAGCATAACATGAACTGTGTGCTGAGTGTGAGTATGAAAGGGCCCCTTCCTCTAGGAAGCTGGTGATCCTTTGGGGTGTACTGGTCTGATTGCTTTTACACCAACTACAGAGTATAAACTTGTTGACACAGCCTCAGTTCAGTTCAGTCGCTCAGTTGTGTTCAACTCTTTGCAACCGCATGGACCACAGCACTCCAGGCTTCCCTGTCTATCACTAACTCCCAGAGCTTGCTCAAACACATGTCCGTAGAGTCAGTGATGCCCTCCAACCATCTCACCCTCTGTCGTCCCCTTCTCCTGCCTTCAATCTTTCCCAGCATAAGGGTCTTTTCCAATGAGTCAGTTCTTCCCATCAGGTGGCCGAAGTATTGGAGTTCCAACTTCAGCATCAGTCTTCTAATGAATATTTGGGACTAATTTCCTTTAAGATGGACTGGCTGGCTCTCCTTGCAGTCCAAGGGACTCTCAAGAGTCTTCTCCAACACCACAGTTCAAAGGCATCAATTCTTCCGCTTTCAGCTTTCTTTATAGTCCAACTCTCATGTCCATACAGGACTACTGGAAAAGCCATAGCTTTGACTAGACAGACCTTTGTTGGCAAAGTAATGTCTCTGCTTTTTTAATGTGCTGTCTAGGTTGGTCATAGCTTTTCTTCCAAAGAGCAAGCATCTTTTAATTTCATGGCTGCAGTCACTATCTGCAGTGATTTTGGAGCCCAAGAAAATAAAGTCTCTCAACTGTTTCCATTGTTTCCCCATCTATTTGCCATGAAGTGATGGGACTGGATGCCATGATCTTAGTTTTCTGAATGTTGAGTTTTAAGCCAACTTTTTCACTCTCTTTCACTTTCATCAAGAGGCTCTTTAGTTCTTCTTCACTTTCTGCCATAAGGGTGGTATCATCTGCATATCTGAGGTTATTGATGATTTTATCAATAGAAGTATTTTTTTTTAAAAGGTATTTTACTTTTCAGAAATAAATTTGTTGTCTCTTCCCTTTATTATCAAGAAAACTTGAGTAAAAACAGAAGGTTGGATAATCCTGAGTACAAAGACACTTGTGATTCCCCTGCGCATAGACAGGCACTGTAAACATTTGGATATGGCTGTTCTGTATTGCCTCTGTCTATGGCTCTTCACTGCAGCTTTTATATGTTTCTGACATGATTTGGCCCACTTCTTTGCTTTTCTTTGTGTAAGGGAAGAAGCAGAATGCACAGCTGTGTCTTCTCAGAGGACCCTCCCTGCGGGTGGTGGGCCCTTGTCCCTCAATAGCTGGTCAGGGTTTCTCTGGCAGCCAGGCAGCCCTGGGTAAACACTCATTCCATGTGCAACCTTAAGAGGAAGCTTGTCTGGCTGCTTCTGTTTTGGAGGTCAAAAGGTCTCAGTCATTTCATCTGAAAGAGAAGCTGGCACTGACCAGTTAGCCAATCCTATTTTCAGATAGTCTTATGAAAACATTCAGTTTAAAGCAGGGTAACACTTGGAGGACCAGTGCTGGGGCAAGTCTCATATGCAGCTTTAGGGATCTTGGGACCAGTGTCTCTTCAGCAGAGGATGCTGCTGCCCTGGGGAATAAGGACATTTGCAGATAGGCGATGCTTCCACTTAAGTCTGGAGGGAAGTGTCTCACTAGTTATTCACAACAGGATATGGAGAGCAGCTTGTTGAGGGGATGGGAAGCTGAACAGAAGAAATGTTGGGGTTCTGCCATATTGAGACAGAGATCAGCAGCTCAGTGAAAGAGGGCATGCAGGGATGGGCAAGTCCCAGTGAAGCACTTATCTTTCAACAGACATTGCAAGTCAGGCTCAATGCTAGGTGCTGGGATGCCTGTAGAAATGGAAGGAAGAAGCCACAAGCTGGCAGAGGCTTGTGTCTGTGGCATCAGAGTAGGAAGCCAGTTCTAAGAAGCAGCAACTCGTCTCTAGCTCTGTTTATTCCCTTCTCACCCTGGAAGAGTGAGGTGCGAGGAAAGAGAGAAAATTCACTGATAAGGGACCTTCCTTAATACCTGGGTTTCGTATTCTAGATTCTTTCAAAATGAAAAGGCACACTTTCAGCATAGAAGAAGTCCCCCAATCAGGTCATGCGCTGCATAATAACTATAGTTTGAACACACTCTTACAGAAAAAAATAGGCAATTTCCCCTTCAGAGACATGCACGGGCTCCAGGAGTCCACCTGAGAGTCTTGTGTTGGCCTCTTCATCAACCTCATCACCCTCCCAGTCCCTATCAATCTGTTCCCAAAAAGAAATGTCACCAGATGGCCCTGCAAATGTTACCTGGCCGTCAGCGTGGCTTCACCCAAAACAGGGAGGCATAGAGAATTTAATCCATACTTCATTTCCTCCATTTCAAGTCAGTTTTGGACCCTTAGTGGGCATTTATTACTTTCTTAACACACTGGGCTGGACAGTAAGGTCCATAATCCAACTGTTATTAAAGAATCTTGCTTTTACATTTAGTGGGGGAGGGTCCAGTGACTCACAGATCCAAGTCTCTTGTAAGAACTCCTCTCTTGTTAGCGTTAATACCAGATTTTACTGCCCTCTGCTTCATGAGCTGCGCACTGCCTCAGCATTCTCAATACCTTGAGCTATTTTTAGCATTTAATCCTTTCCAGATAGAAGAACCATCAAACCTGCTCTTCTTTTTTTTTTTTCCTTTTTTGTGCAGAAGAGAATCCTTCTATATTTTCAGATTGTGGATGGGTGGTTTTTAGGAATTGAGCTGGTCTTTTTGAAAAATGGCCTTTTCTTTGGCTGTCTCTTAGATTTCACACCCAGGTGTGGGCATCAGGTCTGGTCCTGACCCTAGTCTGTGTCTTTCTCAATGGTAGCAGTTATAGAAAAGTAGCAGAGGTCAGTTTGGCTGGTCCTGGAGAAAAAGATAGAAGCTGAACTCCACCAACTGAGATGACGACATGGCCATGGCCAGGCAAAGGGACCACATACCCTGACGTGTTTGAGCTCCCCACATCTTTGGAGAAGTGTCAAGCCACAAAATTCAGAAGTGAATTTGGAATAGAAGTTTCAAGTGGGTCCCTGCCTCCTGTTACCACCAGTTACTCTCTTCACAGTGGGGTTAAAAACTTCTCAGGGTTGCTAGGGGCTGGGAAAGGGGGAAGTGGGGGATCATTGGTAAATGGATAGTGGCTAGGATAATGCAGAAGTACTGGGGATGCATAGTGGTGATGGTCACACATCATTGTGAATGTACTTAGTGCTATTGAATTGTACACTTACAGATAGTTAAAGTAGCAAATTTTATGTAACATTTATTTTACCACAACTTGAAAAATATTCAGAAAAATAAAAGCTCATGCTGGGATATGTAAAAGACTTGGAGGCAGCAGAGGAGAGCCCAGACCTGAGCACCCAGAGCTGTCTCCTGCTGGGCACAGGGACTGTATCTCGGAGGATGGCTCCTCTTTGTTTCAGAGGAGGCCCAGGCAGTGAGGTCTGGAGAGCCCACCAACACCTGTACTAACACACTTCACCCCTTTTATTTCACTCTCTTCCCCTATTTCTCACTTCTGTCACTATCTCTGTGCAAGGTTCTGTCCTGGACACTGAGTACACCCATTGGAAATACAAAACCAGACAAGAATCTTAATCAAAAAAGAATTTTCTTTTTTGCAAATCATCAGTGAAGTCAAGGAACAGCTGCAGGGTGGTTGAACCCTTTAGACTCTGAGTGCCCACGTGGGACTGGCATCCCAGCAAGTTTCCATGGGAGGAAGAAGGGACTCAAGGGTAATGCACGCCTCCTAGATGTCAGACCCTGGGTTCAATGCTTTTATATGTTTCCCAATTAATTTTCGCAAAAGGGGTATAGGTATCATGCCCATTTTACAGAAGAGGAAACTGAAGTATAGAGGGGTTCATTAATTGCCTAAGGTCACACAAGTAATAAAAGGTGGAACAAGGTTTGTATGTAAACCTATTTAGAGCCCGTGTTGTGAAACTTAATGCTTATTTCATTTTACCACACTTCAGAATATCTGTCCTAGTATAAAAATATGCTTTGAACAATGCCTTCACCAACTCCAGAGTAAAAATGTGTTTGTATCATGATATGTGTCCAGCACACTTAATGAGAGCCACTAGTAGTTCTGGTGTTTTCATCTGAGATCCCCTCCCCCGCGTGAGTGTCTCCTGCCTCTGGAACCTAGCCACCGTGCTCTGATACATCACAGCCTGAAAAAGGGACAGGCTGGCCAGACAGTTGTCCAGAGAACTAATCAATAAACGATGCCAAAGCACTGAGGTGGGAGGAAACTATTAATCAGTATTTCTCTTGAAGAGAATATTGCATATAGTTGGAAATAATACTTTAATAAGTCCCTGAGGGAGAGCAGTGACATTCCCAAATAGCTCAGGTTTCAGGGAACACTCCATAACCTATCTCCTGAAGATGTCAGTCCTGTTACCTGCAGACTTCAGGCTTGACTGTTCAGATGATAGAGGGAAGACCCACACTACCTCCAACAACCTTCTTTCTCTCGCCATCAGAACAGTCAATGTCTCTTCCAGTTAACACTGAGCAGATATTTAAGCAATACCAGTTTGAAGGACAGCCAGCGTTGACTCCTGCCTAAGTTGCCCACATGCACTGGTCTGGCCTGCAGGCCTCGTCTCCCTCATAAACACATCCCCCCCAGATGCAGTCCCATGGCTCCGACTGACTCCCCTTCATCTTCCTTATTCTCAAGGCCACTCCCCAACCACTCCTTTCATGACTGGCTCTGCTGTTGCTGCCACTACCAGCTTTCAACCTAAGAGCGTGATTTTTCCAGAAAATTAGAGGATGGGGCAAGAGGGAGAAAAGCAATGCTACATGCATTTTGACACTAACCCAAAAACAAACAAACTCCAGCTTTAATAGACTTTTTAAAACAATGTATAAAATAATTGTTTTAGCAGATTCCTGACTCTGACCCCATTGTTAATCTTCATCCTCTTTGTGAGTGGCAGTCACTTATCGAATAGGGTCAGAGGGATGGGGTAAGTGTCAACTTGGTAATAAAAGCAGTAATGTTTATAATACTCTGCTGCTGTCTTACAAATACCCAGATCAAAGGGGCCACCTTAAAGAAGTTCTGCTTCCATAGAGCTACAATTTAAAAAATGATTTTGAATTATGTTTTTTGCACCTTGAAACAACATGGTATATATTGCCTGTTTCTTATCAGTTGACTCTGGTGAGCTTTGGTGGGGAAAGGAACTAACAGCTCAGTAGTTTGTAAGATCTTCGGTACCAAAGAACTATTAACCATGTGTCATCTGGGGCACTGGTTACATTTTCTAAAGTCTGCCATCTGTGCTAATTGGCCAGCAATGTGACTAGCCCGGGTCAAGATCCCGCAGTCATTGCAAGAGGGCCCTGAGGCTTTGGGCAGCCTGGGTGATGGCAGTCCCCAAATGAACGATGTAGCAGTGATGCTGGCCTAGTTTTTGGAGCAGCTCCTGAGATATTGGCCCCTAATGTGGGAGCTGCATGTGGACTGGAGCTTGTTCCCAGCCTGGAGTCTTAGCCTGTCATCATTGATTTTATGGGGAAAGAAAACATTTCCTTTTGTAAACACCACACCAGTGCCTTCAATAAGATGATGTAATGGGATTAATGATGCACTTTCCAGAATCCTCATCGATTCTAAAGATGGAAGTAGAAACTTGAGATGAGGCTAAGCTATGTTTTGTCAACATTTGGCCGCTCTATTAAGCAAAGTATCCTCAGACAAACAGCGGGCTTACTTGAAAGCTATGCTGGTATTTGAATACTCGGGGCTGGGAAGATTCTGCCTGTGTTACAGACATCACCAAGAATCTAACTGTCAGGCCTGAGAGTGAGGAGAAAGGATTAAAAAATAAAGAATGACCAACCTCTCTATGTCAGAGCCTGCTGATGGGTGAGCAGGTGGTGATTCACTTGTGAATGTGTTTTCCAGGAAATAAACCTTGAGGTATAAAAATAAAACATTAGATCTTCTGATAATATTATCTCATCTCTGTCATTCTCTTTTTTTGACCTATGTTTATTGTATATAATTAGAATGTTCTAGTTATATGTAAGTTTTAAGTGAGTAAATATATATATATGTTGGGGCTGTATGCCCCAATCTGTTTTATACTACATGTGCCAATTATAAATATATTTCATCTGAGGTCCAAATGTCATCTTCATTACATGCTCTGGAAAAATAAGCATTGCTGCTGCTGCTGCTAAGTCGCTTCAGTCGTGTCCGACTGTGCGACCCCATAGACGGCAGCCCACCAGGCTCCCCTGTCCCTGGGATTCTCCAGGCAAGAACACCAGAGTGGGTTGCCATTTCCTTCTCCAATGCATGAAAGTGAAAAGCGAAAGTGAAGTCATTCAGTCATGTCCGACTCTTCGTGACCCCATGGACTGCAGCCTACCAGGCCCCTCCGTCCATGGGATTTTCCAGGCAAGAGTACCGGAGTGGGTTGCCATTGCCTTCTCCGAAAAATAAGCATTGGGACCTCTTAAATAGGTTTCCTTTCCATGTGGCACCATGTTAAGCTGTCAGTAGAGGGCGCTAGAGAGACAATGCGGGAAGAAGGGCCTTTTCTTCTTAGGTCTGGTATCCTGTCCTCAAGGGCTCCTACAGAGAACCAGCTTCTCCAGCACCCAGTTCCTACAACTCCGGCAGCTTACCTAGAGCCCTGCCCTTGCAGTGGGGGCTTCTGCTCCACAACACAGGTGGCCCCTTCAGGGCTTGGCCTCTGCATTGCACAGCAGTCTGCAGCCCTCACCAGCAGCTTCCCTCAGGTGGTTTTGTAGCAGAGTGTCTATGCTGAGACACCTTCCCCTGAAGAGCTCTTTCTGGCATCTAGATGGCAGATTTCTGGCAAGTTCCAGAGGGTGGATTTCCAGTAAGTTCTGCGAGTGCAGGACCTTGAAGACTTCTCATTCAGTGAGTGACAGCTCTGTCCTCTCCTACAGGGTCTGGGACCTCGCCTCAGAAGCAGGGAGGATCCTGTCCTTGGGTCCATCTCAGCCCAGGGGGAAATGGTTGCTCTTTGTATCTGCTGTTCTCCGTTCCTTAGATATCTGGTCATTTCTTGCTAGCCAGTGCCTCATTACTCAAGCCTCTGTTAGTAATTCTTCATATTAAACTCACCCCATCTCAATTACTGGTTTCTATTTTTTGTTTGGACCCAAACAGATACAGTGTACTTCTATTAGTAAAAAGAAAAAAAAATGGTGTCTGCATTGCCAGTGTATTTACATTTTATTATTTTGCAAGTATATTTATGTACTGTTTTACTAATTTTAATATATTGAAGCATACATGAACAATTTAATTAGACAAAGATGAAACATTATATATATGTGTATTTGATGATGTGGACCATTTTTTAAGTCTTTATTGAATTTGTTACAATATTGCTTCTGTTTGTTTTGGTTTTTTGACCACGAGGCATGTAGGATCTTAGCTCCCTGACGAGAGATTGAACCCACACCCCCCCCACCCCGCCCCCTGCATTGGGAGGTGAAGTCTTAACCAATAGACTGCTAGGAAAGTCCCTGAAATATTTTAACTGTCTTGTTATAATGGCTTTATACTGCATTAGCAAATATTTCAAATAACAATATTTGACCAAGTATGGTTAATCACTAATAACAGTAAATAAATATCTAAATTTCAAACATTTTTGATCAAGACTGAGTGAGGTGGCCTGTGTCCATCCTTATATTAAGAATGAAAAGAAAAAAAAAAGATTGAACAGATTTTATTTTTAAAATAATGAATAAAGAGAAGCTATTTTATTTCCTTACCCTACCTGAAGATAGGGTACCATATTTGCACATCTCTGGGATGCAGGAGCTCTCTTTAGGTACCCTTGATCTGAGGGGTGCTGATTTTTCCCTCTGCTTTCTGGGGAGCCAGGTGGGCCCCTCTTAGGGGCCTCCGGTCTTACCTTTTCACCTAACTGGTTTACCCCAGTGTGAACTGCAGATAGGGCTTTGTACATTTGCCACGATATAAAATGTTGGAGAAGTGCCATGTTAGTGTTACCTTTTACGCTTCCTCTCCTATCCCTTCTGTCAATCTTTCTGGCCTCAACTCAGATCCCACCTTTCCTTGAGATTTTCCCCTGCCTTCCCTTAGCCAAAGGAATAGAAACATCCAGCCAACATAGGTTATCCCAGTTTCTTCCACAGACTTCTGCAGTTTTTTTCTGATCCATCTATTAGACAATTGACTAGATTTTCGGCCACTGCTTGGGATACCTCTTATATTGGTGTTAATGAGTTAAAGAATAGGGAGAAGCTAGTTGGTGGGATTGACCTTAGAGATCATTAGGTCAAATGATACATAGAAGAGAGGGGCCCTATCAAGTTTAAGTGGAACTTATCCAGTATCACTTGGAGCTTGAATTGGAGTTCCAGATTCTCATCACTAGTCCACAGTTATGTTTCTCATCCTGTGTTTTCTCTCACCAGTTATTTCAGGATTCCTTGGGAAGCCATTCCTTTCCTTTTTGACTTGTATTTGCCGTGGTGAGCTTGGCCCAGGGCCCTGTACAAATTGGAGGCCATGAATCAGCCCTTATTTGAATTTATTTGCTCACAAGCAAGCCTTTTCCTTGGATTTCATTTGGGGATCAAACCTCAATCATTCCAATGGCTGATAGTTTCTCTTAAGCTCATTAACTGTCTCAGGTCTAGGCTGAAATAACTGATGATGTGCTTGAGCCTGTCTAGGAACTGAGATTTGTCACTGAGGTTCAAGTCAACAAATGGTAATGAGCCTGTCAATGGATGGAAGAAGCAATTCTGAGGCTAATTGTCTGGGTCCTACTTGCAATTTTAGCACAGAGAGAAAAACTGAATGTTTAATGTGTCTACCATCTGCATCTTCAAACTTGAGTCGCCTCTCCAGTTCTTGAAATTTAATCTTAATGCTTTCTTTGAAATTCTGACACTCAGTATCCAGATCTTCCCTTGGGAGAAATGGCTCCTTGTGTATTTCAGTGTTGTCAATCTGAGCAGTTAGCATCCAGGCTGTGCCTAGGACACCTGAGCCTGGTGTGGGGGCTTTGCCTCTCTGCTCTTTCCTCCTAGTCCCAGCCTGACTTGACTCTTTGTAATGCAGCCCCAGGGAGGGAAGAAGTAGCAGAGACTGCCCTGTTGCCCTTTATCCCTCCATACACGACTAATGATCCTTTCCCCTTGTGATCCAATCACTTAAACCTCTGTCTTGAGAGCATTTGAGATAACAAGAAAAACCACTTCTGGAACCTTATAAAGTGAGTCCTTTACAGACAGTTGTCACCTCTTTAACGGCAGATCCAATTAAAATGTAATTGTGATCACCAATAATTGACGGTCCACATGCAGATTCTGTTACTTTGAGAACAGTTGTTTTTACTTCACTTTTCCCCTAGTTTTAATGTTAAAAACATGTGCATTTGTGCGTTCTGCTGGTCCATGTTGAGTAATTACTACATGCCAGGTTCTGTGCTGCTATGTCCTAGGGTTTCTGTCTTCACGGTGTTTCAACTAGGCAGGGAGGTTAGGGTTAGGGTTATTACTATTTAATTAAAATTGTGAGAATTGGCACAGGAAAAAATGCCAGGTGCCCCAATAACCTGTAACAATGGAGCAGAACTTGGTCTGAGGGGTCAGGGAAAGTTTCCCCAAAGAAGCAGTGTTTATGCTGAGGCTGAAGTGTGGCAAAAAGGTCATAGAAGTTCTGGGAGAGCACTTCACTATGGGAAAACAAGCCATGTGAAGCATTTGGGATATTCTTCCCGAAACAGTGGAAACCTACTGAAGGAATCTTAGGAAGAGAGTGACATGAATCTATCTTCATTTTAAAAGTAACCCTCAGGCTGTTATGTGGAGGAAATTGTATGGTGTCTAGGGGAAATTGTCAAGGACTGTATTGGTATTGTCTTAGATTTGGAGATTAGGAAAAGGGAGCCAATGTCTGGTTGTTTGGAAATACAGGATACATAAGACAAATACAGCATACAGGATACAATACAGTACACAGGATACAAATATAGCATAAGACAAAAATAATACTAGGTGTACACTGGTCTTCAATACTTGATAATAAAAATGCTTTAAATTTTAAAGAAGTTTTAAATTATTGGCATTACTAAACTTTGTCTCCCTAAACAAGGTAATGCACGTGAAGCAGTCATAATTAGACCCCAGCTTCTCTGAGAGGCTCCTGGAGATAGCAAGGCAAGTGAGAAGTAAACCCTTGATATAATAATTTTCAAATAAGTGGATAACCAGAGACCCAAAACCTACTCCTTTTACTTTTCCTAATAGTCACTTAGGTAGGAACGTCACCCAGTTGGGCATAATCCAGGAGGAGCCATGATTTAATCTCTCACCAACTATATCCATCTAAGAAAAAAATGCACAATTTTATTAAAGCTATTCTGCCCTGGAAGTGGATATTGAGAAGAGGAAGGAGAGATAGATGACCAGAACCATTAATTCCTTCCACTTTCTTTTTTATCCATCTTTTATTCTCAACATTTTAACATACAGAAAAATGCAGAAAATGTAACAGATGCTCATATAACATTTTGTCATATTTCATTCTAAATGTTTTTATAGATATAAAACAGTACAGACGTAGTCAAAGTCCTCCCAGTCCCCTGAGATAGCCACTGAAGTTGGTCTCCTTTCCATGAAAATTTTTATTTTCATACATGTGATTGTATCCATAAACGAAATGTAATATTGCTTCATGTGTGTTGGAATTTTTCACAAGTAGCATCACAATTTAATGTCCTTTTGTAACTTGCTTTTTTTCTTTTAATATTATTTTCTCAAGGTTTATCCACACTGATACTTGTACATATAGATCATTTACTTTGTTAGTTAGATTCCATTCTGTGAAAAAATTAGCTTGCTTAACCATTCCTTATGACTGATGGATAATTTTGTACTTTATGCTAAAAAGTACAAAAAAACAATCTGAGATGAGCATCTGATATGCATGTCCCTTAAGGGCATTAGTAGGAATAAAATTGCTCAGACTTAAAGTATACACATAATTCAATTTTATTAGATGTTTCTAAATTGCAAGTATTTATGCCAGTTTATACTCCCACCAGAAATATATGAGCCTAAGTGTCTGTACCTGTTTCCCTAAACTTAATTGGTTAATTTTGACAATCTGACTGGTAGTAAATTGTATCTTATTAATTTATATATATATTATTAGGATTTCTTATGGTTTTCCTGATCATATACTTTGGTCATTTTTCTCTTGGGGTTACTTTTTTGTTCATTAATTGTTGATATTTCTTTACTTTCTGATTATAAGTCATTTTTCAATTATACAGGTTACTTCTGTCAAGATAAAGCTTGACTTTTAACTTTCTTACATTTTTTGTCATTCGGAAGCTTTTAATTTTAATACATTCAAAATTTTCTCATCATTCCTTATGGTCTGCAGTTTTAGACTCTGCTTTAAGAAGTCTTTTCTTACCCCATCATCATAAAAAGAGCATCCTAAATTATCTTCTAAAACTTCTTGAATTTTACAATTAATTGTTCTGTCTAAATTTTGTTTTTATGTGTGCAGTGTGTGAGTTAGAGACCTAAGTCTGCCTTTTTCCATAGGGATGTCTATACCCATTATCTATTGCCACAGTAATGCTGCATAACCACAAAACCTCAGTGACATATTTATTTTGCACACAAGCTTAGCTGTTCTGCTGATCTGAGTTGGGCTTAATGGGCCTCACTCATGGGTCTCTTGTCTGCTGACCTTGGCTAGGCACTTCACATACAGCAGAGAATGAAAGCAGGCTTCTGTTGAGACAACTGTACTTAGGTATATTCCACACACTTCTCTAGACTTGTTATTGTGGCAGAGGTTCAGGAGTAGGAGAGAAAGTGGAAACCTGGGGCATTTCGAAGCCTGGATTTGAAACTGACACACAGTCACTTCAGCATCATTTTATTGGCCAAATCAATTTGCTAGGTGCCCAGATTTAAGATATGGGGAAATAGACCACTTTCTTATGGGAGGCGTTACAACCTCATGTGCATGCATGCTCAGTGGATTCAGTCATGTTCAAACTCTTTGTGACCCTGTGGACTGTAGCCCATCAGACTCCTCTCTCCATGGGATTCTGCAGGCAAGAATACTGGAGTGGGTTTCCATTTCATCCTCTAGGGGATCTTCCCGACCCAGGGGTAGAACCTGCATCTCCTGAGTCTCCTGAACTGCAGGTGGATTCTTTACCCACTGAGCCACCTGGGAGCCCAAAGCATATATGGAGAAGGGTAGGGAATTGGAGCCGTTTTTTGGAATCAATTTACCAGAATTGTCCCAGCACCATTTATGAATAATCTGTTCTTTCTTTGACATGACAAGTTCTCATATATACTTTGGTTTTTCTCTTGGTACTCTTTTCTGTTCCATCATTTATATTTTGTCATTTTCTGTAATTATTTTAGTAATTGTTGAATCCAGCAGTATAAGTCTCCTCCCACTCAACTCTGTTCTCAACTATCCTCTTCTCTTTCTTACATGGATCAGCTACTTTTAGGCCTTCATTATTCCTTAAGAATTTAAGGGCCAGTTTACCCAGTTACCCAGGAGATCCAACCAATCCATCCTAAAGGAGATAAGTCCTGAGTGTTCATTGGAAGGACTGATGCTGAAGCTGAAACTCCAATACTTTGGCCACCTCATGCGAAGAGTTGACTCATTGGAAAAGACCCTGATGCTGGGAGGGATTGGGGGCAGGAGGAGAAGGGGACGACAGAGGATGAGATGGCTGGATGGCATCACCGACTCGATGGGCATGAGTTTGAGTAAACTCTGGGAGTTTGTGATGGACAGGGAGGCCTGGCATGCTGTGATTCATGGGGTCGCAAAGAGTCGGACACGACTGAGTGAACTGAACTGAACTGAACTTACCCAGTTTCATGAAAAACAATGTAGACATTTTTATTTAAATAGCCTTGAATTTATATATTAATTTGACTAAAATGAACATATTTATAATATTGATCCTTTTTTAACCATAGACCATTTATTTCTCCATTGATTTTGATGTTTATTAATTCATTGAAAAAGTATTTGTTGAGCCATACTCTGTGCTAAGCACTGTTCTAGAAGCTGTTATACAGCGGAGAATAAGAGCAGAAAAAGTGACAGCTTTGAGGGCTTTATATTCTGGTCTATATTTATTGCCTGAAAACAGACAATTAAAAAATGCAAATATTAGGAGGTGCTAAGTACTATGTAAAAGAAGATGATGTGCAAAGAGTTAAAAGATGATAATTAGGTTAGCATTATAGTTTTATAAATGATGCTCTTTTTTTCTGTCATTCAATAATAATGTTCTCCTTAAAATTTTTTATAACCTTTTTACATGTATGTTAATACAATATAGTTTTTGAGGCCATTCTGAAAAGTTGCCATCTTTTAAAATTACAGATTTTTTGGGTGGTGAATAAAAATGCTGTTGATTTTTGAATAGTGATCTTATACCCAGCAAACTTTTGTATTTACTTATTGTTAAATTGGTTTGCAGATTCTCTTTAAAATTGTTTTTAACAGTATACAATTTTGATTCTATTTATTTGTCCTACCTGTTGCTGTTTTTCTTAATGAGAACATTGTCAGGCCATTTCAGTACAATACTGTATAGAAATAATGAGAGCAGAGAGGTTGTCTTCTTAAAGGGAAGGTTTCTAACATTTTACCATTAAGCGTGACATTCTCAGTGAGTGTTTGGAGACACCTTTTTATCATATTAAAGGTTCATAGTTTGCTAAGCAAGATGAGTTTTCGTGAATGAGTGTTAAATTTTAGTAACTTTTTTTTTTGAGTCTATTATGATGATAATATTATTTTCCGTTTCCACCATGCTTTGTAGTGGATTACAAGTTATATTGTCTAAAATTAAGTTATCCTTGAATGCTGATGATAATCATCCCTACTTTGTTGCGGTGTATTTTGGTTTTTTTTTTTTGTATTTTGCTTTCTTATGATTTCTTTAGCATTTTTGAAGCTGTGTTCCTAAAGCAGTCGGCTTATAATTTTCCTGTCTTGTACACTCCATGTCTAGTTATCATATCAAGGTTATACTAGCTTCATAAAACAAATTGGAGAAAGTTGCTCTAAAAAAATTTGTATAAAATAGAAAATATTAGTTCTTTGAAGATTTGGTAGAATTTACCCAACAGATTATCTGTTTTAGGGGGCTTTTTGAGGTGGGTTTTAAGTAATTAATTTGACTGACCTAATGGTTATCTATTCTTGATGTGAACATTGATAATTTTATTATCCTAGATAATTTTCTGTTTTACTAAGTTTTTTAATTTCTTGGTATTGGTAGTTGGTATTCTCTAACATTTCTAAAAGTTTTTAATATAGGTGTAATTATGTGGCCTCTTTGTCACTGATGACATTGTTCTTTACCTCCTTTTTCTTGATCAACTTTGTCAAGAATTAATTTGTCAGAATCATTCAAAGAATCAGGTTTTGTATTGTTAATCCTTTTGTCTTTATTGCTGATACTTTACATTTTCTTCTTTTTGTGTTTTGTTTTGCGTTTCATTTTTGGTGTGGTTAGCCTGTTATGCTTTTTCTAACTTTTTGATGTTTTTTGTTGCATCCTGTGAGTCATTCAACTCTAAGTAGCTTCTCGTCCCCATTATAATCCCTGTTTTGGCTGGTGAATTATTTAGAAGTATGCTTTTTAATTTCCAAATTTATGAGCTTGTTTGGCTTTTTATCATTGATTTACAATCTTATTGCATTTTGCTCTGAGAACATGATCTGAAGAATATCATTGTTTTGGATTTACTGAGACTTCCTTTGCAGCCTTAAATGTGGCCAGCTTTTATAACTGTTCCATGGTTCTTTAATAAGAACATGTTTTCATCTTCTGGTTTCACGTGAGGAGCTTGGAGCCTGCCACTCCATCCTGACAACAAGTTAAAAGCTGAGCAGACTGAAAAATCCGCAACTGTTTTAGAATCTGAAAGACATGTGAGGACAGCCTGAAAGACACAGGGCAGACCAAGAGTGGAGAGACCTCCAGGTGAATACAGAGAATAACTGTTCCCTGGAGTAGAGACTCATAAGTGGAAACCATCCCTAGAACCAGTGTCAGGATAGGAAAACCTGATGAATTGCTGGAGGCTCAGTGTAGACAACTCTGAGAATTAAAAGCTCCAGAGAAACCCAATCAGAGTGGAGCCGCAAAATTTTGTGAGGTTTACCTCAGGAGCTCAGTCAGGTTTCCACAGTAAATATCAGAGAGAAATCCTTTCCTCCTTTTGGCAGGCAGAGAAGAAAAAGATCCATTTTGAAATGCACCAGAGTACTCTGTTCTTCTTAACAAGGACTGCCAGTGGGAGGAACTGTTTCAGTTCAGTTCAATTGCTCAGTCGTGTCTGACTCTTTGCAACCCCACGGACTGCAGCACACCAGGCTTTCCTGTCCATCACCAACTCCTGGGGTTTACTCAAACTCATGTCCATTGCATCGGTGATGCCATCCAACCATCTCATCCTCTTTCGTCCCCTTCTCCTTCTACCTTCAACCTTTCCCAGCGTCAAGGTCTTTTCCAGTGAGTCGGTTCTTCATAGCAGGTGGCCAAAGTATTGGAGTTTCAGCTTCAGCGTCAGTCCTTCCAATGAATAGTCAGGACTGATTTCCTTTAGGATGGACTAGTTGGATCTCCTTGCAGTCCAAGGAACTCTCAAGAGTCTTCTCCAACACCACAGTTCAAAAGCATCAATTCTTCGGCTCTCAGCTTTCTTTATGGTCCAACTCTCACATTCATACATGACTCCTGGAAAAACCATAGCTTTGACTAGAAGGACCATTTTTGGCAAAGTAATGTCTCTGCCTTGTAATATGCTATCTAGGTTGGTCATAGCTTTTCTTCCGAGGAACAAGTGTCTTTTAATTTTGTGGCTGCAGTCACCATCTGCAGTGATTTTGGAGCCCCCCAAAATAAAGTCTCTCACTGTTTCCATTGTTTCCCCATCTATTTGCCATGAAGTGGTGGGACCAGATGCCATGATCTTAGTTTTCTGAATGTTGAGTTTTAAGTCAACTTTTTCACTCTCCTCTTTCCCTTTCATCAAGAGGCTCTTTAGTTCTACTTCACTTGCTGTTGAACCAGAGCCTAACCTGCTGGAGGAGTATCAGAGCCTAACTGAAGCAACTTCAGTTAGCTTTAGCTGTCTTCTGCCACCTAAAGGAGAGAAAAGAAACTTTAAAACATTTGTGAAGTTCACAGTCCAGAGGCACAGGCTCCTTAAAAGACTGTGAGACCTAATCACAGGACTCGGGTACACTTCCCCTTCCCCCACAACTCAGCACCACATTACCAAAGATTCTGTTCACAGCAGTTCTTGTTACCCAGTACATCATGTCCAACTTCCCTGGTAGCTCTGACAGTAAAGAATCTGTCTGCAATGTGGGAGACCTGGGTTTGCTGCTTGGGTCGGAAAGATCCCCTGGAGGAGGAAATGGCAACCTACTCCAGTATCCTTGCCTGGAAAATCCCATGGACAGAGGAGCCTGGCATCGCAGAGTCAGACGTGACTGAGTGACGTTAACACTTTCACTTTCATGTCCAGCTGTCAAGAAAAAAGGCACACCAAAAGGCTACAAAACACAATTTGAGGAGACACAGCAAGCATCAGACCCAGATATGACAGGGATATTGGCATTATCAGATTAGAAATTTAAAACAACTGTGATTAATATGCTAAAGGCTCTAATAGATAAAATAGTATGCAACAACAGATGGGCAGTGTAAGCGGAAACATGGAAATCCTAAGAAAGAACCAAAAGAAATTCTAGAGATTAAAAAAAAACAAACACTTAACAGTGGGGCTCGCCTGAGCATGTTGAAGGCATGGGAAAGGATCACCTTAGATGAGCTAGAGTGAAAGGGAAGCAGTGCCTAGTAAAGGTCCAGTGGAGTAGGAAGTGAAAGAAAACTGAGAAGGTAGAGTCAAAAAGAAAAGCTGGAGAATCTGACGTTGTGGAATCCAGGGAAAGTGAGTGATTTCCAAGGGAGGGGAGTGATCGTTTACGACAGACACCTCTGAGAGGTCAAGACGAAGATGGAGAAATGTCCACTGTCTTTAGTTACGTGGAGGGTACCTCCTGAGAGCAGTTTGGGTGGAGCTCTGGTGCAGAAGCCAGGTAGAAGCAGGTTGAAGAGTAAGTGGGAGGTAAAGAATTGGATCCATGTTGCCTAAACAACCCTTCAGGGAAGTTCGACCAGACAAGAAAATATCGTTGGGAGACGATCATATTTACAAGAGAGATATTTATTTAAATATTCATAGAAAATATTTAAACAGTGATAAGTAGGATCCATTGGAGAGGATAACCTGAGTTTCTGAGAGGCCCTAATGGGGTGGAGTATCCATGCCACTCGCTGGGATGAGGAGCACATCTTTCAGTGCAGAAAGGAGGACAGATATACAGGTGTCTCTGTAAGGATGACCAGATTTTCTTTGTGGGAGCTCTTATCTTCTCCATGAAGCAAAGTTATTTGCTGATACTGACTGAGATGAAGGTAAAGGTCAGAGGTTTGAGGAATGACTAGAAAGCCTGAGTGGTTGGTATATAATAGCTACGTTTTGTTAACTTTCTAGTGTCAGGGACATATATTATTTCTAATAATCACCAAAACCTAGCAAATCCTATTGCCCTCAGTCTACAGAGTAGAAACAAATGTTAAAGAATTTGCCCAAACTTATCCAACTAGTGGATGGTCAAGTTGGGATTGAATGAGGTTGGAACCCAAAAAGTTGTGTTTGGGTTTAAACTGACACTTTAATTTGAAACAGTAGAAGAGTCTGGCACAGACAAAAATTATCTCCTCCCGTTTTTCACTGACTTTCCTACAGCTCATCAGATATTTAAGATCCTTTGTGACCCAGTTTGAAAAGTCTAACCTGCGTGAGCAGTGAGTTGTCTTCAGTGCTTACATTTATTTATGTTAAATATAAGGCATCAGTAAGACAAAAATAGAATTTGGGGTCAGATTCCTTCATGGCTGGGGAACTCTGCCGCTGTGACAGATGGACGAGGGAGCAAGTGCTAGAGGGAGAAAAGAAAGAAAAAAGAATCTGTCCTAAACTGAACCTTCTGTCCAGAGAAGACTTCCCTCCCAGAGCAGGTTTTTCGGATTGCTGGGGGTCTCTTGTTTTGTGTCCTGGAGTATCTGAGTGATGCTTTTCAGGCATCCAGAGCTCCTCCTCCCAGCAGCACTCTTGCACCCTTACTCTCCAATAACCAGTTTCTAAGGAAATGGAAAGCTATGATAATGGAGTGTAAGTGTTTTTGTCTTCATAATTGTGAAGAGGAAAAAACCTAAAGAAATTAGAAACCCTCAAGATGAGATGGGAAAATGAGAACAGACGACTCGTCAGGAAAATAGACACTCCAGCCTAAAAAGTACATCTTTCATTCTCCTCCCAATGTATTCAGAAAATCACATTTCATATATTTTTCTCAGCCAAGATTGAAAAAAAATTTTTTTTTACATTTCTCTTTTTTATCTTTGCAAGCCTAAAAATATGTTTAAGACTTTCTAGTATGCTGTGTTCTGTTCATGTCTGCATGATTAACTGTAGGTTGTATTTTATTTGCACTTCTGTGGCCTGGAACTCTACGGAGTCAGGGGCTCTCACTCACCTCTGCTTACCCCCAAATTCTAGCACGTGCCATGCCTGCGGTCTTGTGGGTAGCAACTTTTTTTAAAAAATGAATGAATGAGCTCATTAAACTTTCCTTGCAGAGTATTCTCAAAAGTATTCATTGCCTTCTGGTTCTCATTGCTTTATTTTTGTTGACATTGTCAGGGAACCTCTTACCTGTTTTAACTTTTGCTTTTTCTAGTTGTTGTAGTTACTATTTTAGTAAGTGTAGATATCACAGATTTTTATCTGTTATTTTGATTTTATCATTCTCTAATAGACAATGAATGTCATGATTTGTGTTTTGTATGATACTAGTGAAGATAAACATCTTTTTGCACATGTATTAACCATTTGTTTTGCTTCTTTTGTGATTTGTCTGTTTCTTTCTTTTACTGAGTTTTATATTGGAGTTTACTTTTGTTTTTTCTTGGTAATATTTAAGATCTCTTTGAGATTAAAGGTGTCAGCCTTTGTTTGCTTTTTGACTCATTAAATGTCTGTGTCTTCGCATATGTAGTATTCTTCCATGGGAAGTTCTACCTTTGGGGTTGGCTTGAAAAGTCCCTCCAACCTCTACCCTCATTCCTGAGGTTACAAAAATCACTTGTATTAACAGCAGCAATTTCAAGGACTAACTTTACTGGTACTTAACCGTTTGCCAGACCCTGTTCCAAGAACTTTGTATGAGCTTGTCTTCATTCATCACAAAAACCCTGTGAGGCACTTGATCTTATAACTCATTTTATAAGTGAAGAATCTAAGACTCAAGTAAATGAAGTGACTTGCTCAAAGTCACGTGGTGAGTAGCAGAGACTGGAATTCAACCTAGATAATCTGACCCTAGAGGCCACAGCCTAAACTGTAATCTCTACTTTAAAACTTGAATCCGTTTGGAATGAATTGGTATGTATACATATGACAATGATCTTGACTAATTTTTCCCAAATACTCACTTATCTCAACTCCATCTGAATAAACCAGCACTTCCTAAATTACCAATATTATCATATAATACATACTCATATTTTTAACTTTTGCGCAGTCTACACATTTGAACCTTATACACTGACATCGTTAAACCAGCTTTTACAATCCAAATTTGACATTTGATGCATTAGTTGATAAAGCCCTTGAAAACTATCTGAAGTGTCATTGCTGAAACAACTCAGTTTCAGCAGTATTTTCATGAAGTCGCTCAGTCGTGTCCGACTGTTTGTGACCTCATGGACCTACCAGGCTCTTCCGTCCATGGGATTTTCCAGGCATGAATACTGGAGTGGGTTGCCATTTCCTTCTCCGGGAGATCTTCCCGACCCAGGGATTGAAGCTGGGTCTCCCGCATTATAGGCAGACACTTTACCATCTGAGCCACCAGGAAAGTCCAAAAATTATATTTCATCTCACCCTTATTTTGAAGCCAGACACAATAAGACACATATTGTATGATTTCATAAATGCAGAATGTCCAGAAAAGGCAAAGTAGATGAGTGCTTCTTTAAGACTGGAGGTGTAAATGGCCAGTGATTGTAAAAAGACTTGAGGTATCTTTTTAGGGTGATAGCAATGCTAAATTAAATCATGGCCGATGGTGGTAAAATCCTCTGTGCATGCTAAGTCCTTTCTGTTGTGTCTGACTCTTTGCAACCCTATGGACTGTAGCCCGTCAGGCTCCTCTGTCCATGGGATTCTCCAGGCAAGAGTGCTGGAATGGGTTGCCATGCCCTCCTCCAGGGGATCTTCCCAATCCAGGGATGGAGTGTCTCTTGTGTATCCTGCATTGGCAGGCAGGTTCTTTACCACTAGCACCACCTGGGACGCCTGTAAAATCCTAAAAATGTACGAAAATCCATTGAATTTTGCACTTAAAACAAGTGAATTTTATGGGATGTGAATTATATCTCAATTAAACAATTTTTTAAAAAAGCAAAAACCTATACCCTGCACACTCTCTCACACACACACATACACATGCATGATGAGAAATTCAAAAGTGCTTATGTTAATCAAAGTATAAACCTCAAAAATATAATAAAGTTGAGATAAATATGGAAATAATTAGGACTTGAAAGCAGTTAACTGTTACTCTCAAACAGATGCTCCCTTAAACTTAGCCTGTTGATACTGGATCTACCATGAATGAAAAAATGTTGGGAACATATTGTTTAAAATTGTGCTACTGAAGTAATGTGTAATTAGAGTTTTAATAGAATTTTTAGTTCTTAGAAATTAGAAACCCTTTATAATATCTAAGTATGTTTTTCAGTTTTGTACATTTGTATTCTGTATATTTTTGTGAGATAATTATGTACCAAAGTTGGGAGCTGCGTATTTTTGTGCTTTTTTTTTTTTTATTCATTCATCTTCTTCACTTTTCTAGTAGCAATATTCTGATAATTACAGCCTCTTAATAATACATTTTTGCTACCTAGTAAGGTAAATCGCCCATCTCATTCTTTTTTTTTTTTCCCCATCTCATTCTTTTGGGGAAGGTGGGCTGTGCAGCATCTTTGTTGTGGCATGAGGGCTCAGTAGTTGCAGCTTGTGGCCTTCATTGCCCCGGGGAAGACCAGGGATCAAACTGCATCCTCTGTATTGGAAGGCAAATTCTTTACCACTGGACCACCAAGGAAATTCCCCGTCCATTTACTCTTGCAAGCAAATCTTAATATCATTTAGGAATAATGTTTAAAAATGAATTGTGATATTGGTCTAGGATTTACTTGTATTTATATACAATTTTGGTATGAATGAACACCTTTACGATATTAAATATTCCCATCTGGAAACATAGAATATCTCCATTTATTCCAGTTTTTTTAAAAGAGTGATTTAATAAAATTTTGTAAAATTTACTCTATCTGTATTCATTGTATTTCTTAAGATTTTTTTCCTGCGTGCTTTGTATTTTGGCTGCCATTGAGAATGGAACTTGATTTTTAAAATCTGTTTTGTTCACTGGTATATATAGAAAAAACTTTTAAAACGAGATATAATTTACATTGGATAAAAAGCATCTAAAGTGTTCCATTTTGATGAGTTTTGACATTTGTGTTCACTCGTGTAATCGCCATCCAAAAGGTATAGAACATACCAAAAGGTATAGAACATTTCCATCACTCCAGAAAGTTTCATCATGCCCTATCCAGTCAGCCCCTCCACTCTCCTAGCAGCAGCCAGTTTCTGACTTCTGTCACCATGATTTCCTGATGGCAACTTCATATTGTGTGTGATGAATTGGGAGGAGGAGAGATTCTTTTGCTCAGCATAATGTTTTTAATATTTAGCAATGCTGTGGAGTGTATCAGTAGTTCTTTATTTTTCTGAGTAGTATTAAACTGTATGAGTATACCAGATTTTATTTATTTTTCTGCTTTTGGACATTTGGGTTGTTTCTAGGTTTTTTTTTGGCACAAGGTCCTACGTTTGCTTTTGGTTTTGGCAAATATGAATACAGCTGTGACGAACCTTTTTACTCAAGTCTATGTGTGGATATATGTTTTTATTTCTCTTGGGTAAATATCTAGGAGTAAAATTCCTTAGTCATAGGGTACGTATATGTTTATGAGAAATGCAAATGATTTTTCAAATCAGTTGTATGATTTTATCTTCTCACTAGCACTTCTGAGTTCCAATTGCTTCATATCCCTGCCAGTGTTTAGTCTTGTAATCTTTTAATTTTAGCTATTCTAGGGAAAGCATTTCACTTTAGTTTTCCTTTTTTGACTCATGATGCCAAGGACCTTTTCTTGCTTTTCATCTATCTTCTATAAAATTTATGTTTTAGCCTCTTGCCCATTTTTTTGCCCATTTTTATTGGGTTATCTCCTAATTTGTGATTTGTAGGAGTTTATTTGTAAATTCTCATTAGACACCTGTTTCGTTAGTTTTAATAGTTACTCACTTGGTTATCTTAGATTCCCAACTAAGCAGTTATATGTTCTGTGAAGAATCATATTTTTGCCCTTTTTGTAATACCTTTACCTTTGTGTATTTCTTTATTTTATGGCATTGGCTAGAACTTCCTAAACTGTTGAATAGTAGGAATGATAGCAGGAATTTTTGTCCTGGTCTTGAATTTAATGATAATATTTAAAGTGTTATATTATTCTATTATTAGGAATGGATGTTGAATTTTATCTAATATCTTTTCTGTTGAGATGTTGGTGTGATTTTTCTTCTTTAATCCACTGATGTGATTTATTAATTTTGAAACATTCATGCATCTTAGAATAAACCCTTCTTGGTCCAAAGTGTATTATTAATGCTGATAGATTTTATTTGTTGATACACAGGAATTTTTCAACTGTATTCTTGTAAGAATTGGCCTGTAATTTTGCTTGTTTGTTGTTTTGGTGGAGGTGTTTACTTCTTCTGTGCATCTTTGCCAGATACTGTTTTTAGGGTTATACTAAACTAAATCTTTGGAACATATTTTTAAATAAATCGATTATGTATGACACCTTTTCATTCCCATCCACCTATCCATTTATCCTCGAGTGACTTCCTTCATCTCACTCCTCGCCTTCCCTTGTTATTACTGGCCAGCGCTGAGCCCCAGGGAACCCTAAGCCCTCTGCTTAACTGCACCCAGTCTCGCTACTTCAGGTATAGACATCTTTGGCTCCCTTGAGTTTTGAGATTTCCATTTTCTTTGGAATGAGTTCTCATGTACTAAATTGGAGGGCATTTAATGATAGCACCTAGGGAAGCAGCAATCCCAGCCCACGTGCTGGGCCATAAAATGGATTGAACTATGTGAAATCACTGGGAGTCCTCCATTTTTGACTAACCAAAGGGGCAGTTTCACATAGTTCAGTGTATACCTGGACTCTCTACCAGATGTCTAGAAGCAGCTGGAGGCTAGGGAAACCTTAACTTTTTGTCTTTTGGAGTCCCTGGAGGGAGATACTTAAATCTTCTTTTGTGTGTGTGTGTGTGTGTGTGTGTGTGTGTGTGTGTGTGATGGGGGCCCTTGGTCTTCGGGAACAGCTACCTAAGGAACATTTTTAACATTGTATTTAGATTTTCCTAGATTGTCTTAGAGGCTTTTGCTTTGATTCCCCCAGAGCTCCTCAGGAGACTATTCAGTAAGGCTCCTGTCATGAATCTTCCTAAACAGAAGGAACATCCTACACACATTATAGGATCTGACTGGAAGCAATGGCTAATGCTTAAGCAATTGAAATTCTTCTTAATGAGTAAGGAGACCTTATAAAATCCAAGGTGGTCTTAAGAAATTAACTAAAAACAACAGAGCCTTGAACAGCATAGGTTGCAAGTTTTTGCAGTGGCTTCCTTCTTGGTTATCCTCATCCTACTTTGCCTCAGTTAAGTTCTCTACACAAAAACTAGGCTAATCTCTTTGATTTCTAGACTGATTCTTATTATTCTTGCCCCCAGTCCTCTAATAACTCCCCATTTCATCACAATAGAAGCCAAAGTCCTCCAGGATTTGGGCGCTTTCACCCATTATCTCCGACCTCCTCTTCCACTACTGTAGCAAGCATTTCCCCCACTCCACCTGCACTGGAGCCTCCTTTCTGATGTTCAGACACACAGTTCCACCTCAGCACCATTTTCTCTGCTGGAATCACTTCCCCTAGCTGTCTGTATGCCTTGCTTCCTTTTTTGGGGGGCTGCACCATGCAGCATGTGAGATCTTAGTTCCCCAACCAGGGATCAAATCCATTCCCCAAGCAGTGGAAGTGCAGAGACTTAACCATCAGACCGCTGGGGAGATCTATAATTTTTGGCAGCATTTTTTTTTTTTTTACCATTTAATATCCAATATCATTTATTTCTTTAATTTGTTTATTGTCTAAGTTCTAGAATGTTACCTACAATGGCAACTCCATTACAGCAAGGATTCTCATCCTTTTTTCTCCTTTACAGTTCCAGCACCTAGTATAGTGCCTGTTACATGGCATGTGTTCAAAAGATACTTATTGAATAGATGAATAAATAAATTTAAAGAGACTTTTTAAAAACATGCCCAGGTTCTCCCCTGCCTCCCACACAGCTGCCTTTGTTCTCATCCTAGGTGAAATGAGAACTGTGCCTTCTGAGAGAAGAGAAAGTTCCTGATACATTCTAAAATCCACCACCTTTGAATGAAGACTTAGGGCCAGAGAAAGCACACAGGTGGAAAGACCCATTCTTGACACTGGTGAACTCTGTAACTGCAGACAAGTTGTTTAACCTCTCTGCTAGTATCTAATCACCTTCTGTAGCAAGGAGGGCCATACCATTTCAAAAGAATATTTTATTGTCTTATTTCCTGTATAATTCTTTCCATAGCCCAGGAAATTCTTTTCATTGAATTTAATTTTTTATCTTGGACCATAGGTGATTTGCAATATTGTATTAGTTTCAGGTGTATAGCAAAGTGATTCAGTTATACATATATCCATTCTTTTTCAGATTCTTTTCCCATATGGGTTATTACAGTGTATTGAATAGAGCTTCCTATGCTATACAGTAAGCCCTTGTTATTTATCTATTTTATATATAGTAATATGTATCTGTTAATCCCCAACTCCTAATTTCTCCCTCCCTCACTCGCCTTCCCCCTTGGAAACCACAAGTCTGTTCTGTATGTCTGTGAGTCTATTTCTGTTTCATAGATATATTAATTTGTGTTCATATTTTAGATTCCACATATAAGTGATATCATATGATATTTGTCTTTCTCTCTGACTTACTTCGCTTAGTGTGATAACCTCTCTAGGTCCATCCATGTTGCTGCAAATGGCATTATTTCATTCTTTTTATGGCTGAGTAATATTCCATTGTATATATGTAGGAAATGCTTGTAGCATCTGTGTGTCTCCTGTATTCATGTAGTTTGTACATCAGGATGTAAGAGTGTCTTCAAATGTAGGTCACCCTGATAGAGAGGAGTCTTTGCTGTATGTTCTCCCTGATCAGTCTCTCTCCTTTCCTGTAGAGACTACTGCTTATTCTTTCATTGATGCATTGCGTTTAATATTTATGGACTTACCCTGTGCCAGGCACTGCTCTAAGGAGTATGGGAGCAACACAGATAATGATTTCACACGTGTATTTCAGACACTGTGCTAAATGCTTTCCATGTATTTTATTTATCTTTACTCTTTGAAGTATAGTTGATTTGGGGCTTCCCTGGTTGCTCAGGGGTAAAAAATCCGTCTGCCAATGCAGGAGATGCTGATTCATTCCCTGAGTTGTGAAGATCCTCTGGAGATGGAAATGGCAACACACTCCAATATTCTTGTTTGGGAAATCCCATGGACAGAGGAGCCTGGAGGGCTACAGTCCATGCGATCACAAAAGAGTCAGACATGACTTAGCAACTAAACATGAAATAGTTGATTTATAATGTACTAATTTCTGCTGTACGGCAAAGTGACTTAGTTATGCACACATATACATTCTTTTTTATATTCTCTCCCGTTAGGGTTTATACCAGGAGATTGGATATAGTTTTCTGTGATGTACAGCAAGACCTTGTTGTTTATCCACTCTGAATGTAATAGTTTGCATCTACCAACCCCAGACTCCTAGTCCATCCCTCTCCCTCCCCACACCTTGAAAACCACAGGTTTGTTCTCTATCTTTACATGTATTTTTAGTTTGTTATTTTTTAGAGAAGGAGACTATTACTGTTGTTTTTTATTGGAAGTACATCTGAGATGGCCCCTAATTACACCTACAGTACCCTTTATTGTAACAAAATCTGTTATTTCCCTAAGGAGTATTAGAAAATTTTAGTGGAAATGGAGGGAAACAGTCTAATGCTTGTGTGTGAAAGAAAGGCAGATCCTCTTTTGCTAAAGCCCCATTTGCCCTAGTTCTTAAATAGGATTCAGTCAAGGTAGCTTTTCTCTCTCTTTTTCTTTTTTCCTCTCTAGCTGCAAAGGCAAAAGCAAGTTCCTGCTGATGAAAGGTGTGAGAAGGTCAGCCCTGAGGGTGGAAACCTGTGGCTAAGAGAAGGATCTGGAGGCTTGTAGCTCCCAGCTCAGCAACTCCAAGCTTCTCAAGTCTCCATGAGAATTTAGCCCCCTTCCCCTTCCCCAGTCCCCCAGCCCCCAGTTCTCTTGCGCTCTGCAAGGACTCCCCACTTAGGAGTGCCATAGGCTCTGCAGTCAAGTTGCTTGCTTGGAGGGTGGCTCTAGCCCTAACTGTGTGACCTAGGGAAGATTGCTTAACTTCTCCGACCCAAGGTTCTCTTCTGTAAAATGACCAGGGCCCCAGATAAAAGCACCAAAAGAAAGAAAATAAAGCTCCAGCCTTCAGCTTTTCACAGTCTAAAACAAGTACCTCTAGTTTCATGTGGTAATGGAAACGTGGACAGGGGGCTGCCACAGCAGGGAGCACAGGGTTGGAGAGACAGGAAGCCTGCACAGAAGGGGGAGCTTGTAAGCCAAGTCTTCAACGCCAAAAAAACCCACCACATCTACCAGCAGAGAAGTGAGTAGAGTTGTTCAGAAATGAAAGGGTAAGGTTTGTGTAGGGAGTAAGAATAGTTCAGATGGACTGGAGGACTGGACATGTTAGGCAGGAGAAATAATAGGAGTTATCCTCGGAGTGTTCTCGAAGGATATGTTAAGAAGTTCACTTTTGAACCTAAGAGCATCTGGGATCTGTGAAAGGATTTAAGCAAGCAAGCGAAATGGTCAAGTCTGTTTATGTGAAGGATGGATTGGAAGAGGTAGAATTATCCCCAAGTAATCTTTCAGAGACCGAGTCAGGGAATAGATAGGAAGAGTTGTAATCAAGAACAAATGAAATGGCTTGGTGACCCATGTACTAGGCTCTAAGAGTGGCGGTAAGGATGGAGCAAAAGTTCGTGGGGCCAGAAGAGAGGTAGGATCGTAGTGCTTACCTCCAAATAAGGTTAAAAGCACCCTGTGTCCTGGGATTATCTGTGGAGCAGATCTCCATCCAGAGTAGAGTAAAAGTAATGTTTTTTTGTTTATGATTGTTCATTCCACTGAGCATGTTGGTTTAATTCACTGTCATGTTTCCCTTTAGAGGGCATCTTTATTAGAGAATCTCATCCTCCCATCTTCCCTAAACTATGTGAATTCTTAGTTTTGATGGAATGTTCGGGATGACAAAGATGCTTACAATGCTGGGTGAATTCTTAATTATTTCCAATGCATCTTCATGTTTTTTTTTTTCCTTCAAAGCCAGCGAAACACCTTGTAACAGTCAGAGTCATCACACAATGCTCAAGCTTCTAAAGATGCTCTCCTGTTCCCAAGTGAGACTTTTTCTTTAAATAAGAACAAATTTTCATCTTGTTCCTTTTTTTCTATTAATAATTGATGGATCTCTAAAATGTCTTAACAGAATAGATTGTTTTACCTTCAACTTAAATACGGAAGTCTTTTCTGTAGTCTTTTAACTTTTGAAATTCTCTTTGTGTTCACCAAGGACAATCTTTGACTAGACATGCTCCCTGGGAAAATAGGAGTATTAAAAAAACTCATGTGTGAATCTTAAAGAATTTATTGGGCAGCAAGTTGAGAAAGAAGAAGTCTCATCAAGACTCCAGTACCCAAAAGTCTTGTGTTTGGTTCACCAAGATTGGAATTCACCTCCTCTTTTCCGTGTCTCCTTTTAAAGTTCGCGTGTTCCTAAGATGCTGAACTAGGCAGCTTTAGTCAGGAGCCCTCACCATTTCTGACCTCCTAGTCCCTCTAGATCTCCCCCTCAGAGACAGTCGCACACTCCACCAAGTCCTATCTCCTTAATCACAATTCTGATAACACGGTTGCCTTGCTCCAAAACTTCATCGTCTCCTCTTGCCTTCCAGTTGACGCCTGAGATCAGGGAACTGCAGGACCTCAGGGCTGGGAAAGACTTTACATTGTTAACCACTCCATTCGTCTCTAAAGCAGAGAAATCTGCAGAACAGATAGTAAATTCTCCCCCTTCAGAGACAAACAGGCCAAGATTTTGGATTGTGATAGAGGAGAATATTCTAAATCTTCCTATGTCTCCCCCTTGTTGGCCCTGTTTCTAAACCTTGGAACAGTTAAGAGTGAGTTTAGTCCCTCTTTTGTATGACTCCACTTCAGATCTGTGCTGACAAGAGTCTTGTCTTTCTTGATCCTTTTCCTGAAAATTTAATACCTCCTCATTGTTCCTCATGTAATACTGATCCTGTCCGTCTCATGGTAGTTGCTCTTCTCACCATCTTTCAGGTGATCATACATCTATAAGCTGCAGGTGCCCAGAACAGAATTCAGGTTTCAGGTGTGTTGAGGCTGGTGTATAACCTCCCTCCCTAGACTGTATCTCTATTGATGTGAAGTGAAAGTGAAGTCGCTCAGTCGTGTCTGACTCTTTGCCACCCCATGGACTGTAGTCTAGCTGGCTCCTCCATCCATCCACGGGATTTTCCAGGCAAGAGTACTGTAGTGGGTTGCCAATTCCTTCTCCAGGGGATCTTCCCAGCCCAGGAAACGAACCTGGGTCTCCCGCATTGATGTAGCCTAAAGCAAAATTGGGCTTCCCAGGTGGGCTTCCCACCTGCCAATGCAAGAGACTAAAGAGACGTGGGTTCAGTCCCAGGGTCAGGAAGATCCCCTGGAAGAGGGTAGGGCAATCCACTCCAGTATTCTTGCCTGGAAAATCCCATGGACAGAGAAGCTTGGCGGGCTACAGTCCTTGGGGTTGCAAGAGTTGGACGTGACTTCGTGACTAAATCACCTTGATGGGAACTTGCCGGACTTCCCTGGTGACTCAGCAGTAAAGAATCCACCGGCAATGCAGGAGACACAGCAGACGTGGGTTCGATCCCTGGGTGGGAAAATCCTCTGGAGGAGGGCATGGCAATCACTCCAGTATTCTTGCCTGGAGAATCCCATGGAAGAAAAGCCTGGCAAGTTACAGTCCATAGGATCATAGAGTCGGACACGACTGAAGCAGCTCAGCAGGCATGTACACATGCGAACTCCTCAGCCAGCCCCTAGATTATACTCTTAGAATTCTCTAAGGGGAAGCCCCAGTCATGTGGGGAGGTCAGGAACAACCCCATCCCCACACCAGTGGAACCAATCGTCTGAGTCCTCACCAGTGCACCAGTCCAGACTGGGAATCCCAGACTCAGTCACGTTGCAGGGTAAGCATGAGGATATGAAAGCAAGCAGTGGAGGCTTCCTCCCAGCTTGAGCAACTGTGAGCCATATAGCATCATGCGATATGAACATATCATAGCAGCCATCCTGACTTACAGACTCACTTTTCCTTTTGCCATCATGATTCTAAGGGAGTTACATGAGAAGGTGGTGGTATTTTGGAATAGGATAGCAACATAGAGAAGGATAAAATTGGACAGACTAGATATTTTTGGAGGGAGAAATAGCATGACTTGCAGATGTGGGAGGGTGAGAGGAGAGGAGGAATACAAAATCTAATGACTACCAGATTTGGGGAGCTGCTTGGGGGATGTGTTTACCAAATTGAAATGGAAAAGATGGGTAGGATGGCTGGGAGCAGGAGAGGGAAATCAGTTCCATTTTTGAAATATCAAGATTGAGATGCCTATTAGACAATTAATTAGACACCTAAAGAAGGCACTTGGATGTATGAGTTTATAATGCAGGAAGAGGTGGGGATGGAGACATAAATGTTGGAGTCATCCATGTACACAAGTGGCATTTTAAACCAGGGAAGCAGATAAAATCAGAAAAGATAGTGATGTCAATGTTTTTGGTCAGCTGTAAAGTGATCTAATATATATGTGATGTTATTATCCTATGTATTCCTAACTGAGCATATCATTAGTCAGAGTAAGACTTTCTAATGTAGGGCCAGTCCTGTGGAATTAGATCTAGAATTGTTTGAGGGAATGATTCAAAAAAGGAAAAGGAGTGGGCTGATGGCAGTCCTTTCCCAGGGCCCTGTGAGGGCTGCTGGCTTCTCTCGTCCCCCAGCACCAGCTCAGAGAGCGTCATCCTCCAGGAACACTTCCAGTGCAATTAATCATGTTAATATCTATAAATAAAGTGCAATCAACAGTTACTTTAACAGTGCATGCTAATTATTGGTAGGATCTGTCACTGAAAAAGGATGTTTTTGCCAATTTTGTCACGTCTGGGGAAAGTATCGGGAATTTGGTGGGAGTTTCTGAGAAAGCTGAATGGCCAAATCATTGCAAGCTTCCATTTACAGGTGGGCCAGGTTTGGGGCATCAGTGTGATTGCTACAGTGAAAATCAATGACCCTTGAGAGAAATGTTGCAACTGGAATTTCCTCTCTACATGATAAATAATTATGTCATCCTGCTTTATCTCACAAGTGTTTTTTTGTTTTTGTGAGAGACTCTGTAAGAACAGGATTTCTCAGTGAGTCAGTAATGCTGGAGGACACAGGGTGGGTGATGACCAGATGTCCCATAGCTTAGTGGCTTCCTGGAAATTTGGCACAAAGTCTTGAGGAAGCTAGGCTACGGGGGCTGCAGCAGATATCCAAGAACTCTTGCACCTCTTCATGTGTGCATCAGTTCAAGAAATACTAAGCTACTCATAAGTGTCTGCCACTAGGAAAGATGGAGAAGTCAGACATCCTCTAGAAGAGTACAGAGACCAGTGAGAATAAGAAGCATACATCACATGTAGTAATATTAGCCACCTCTTCTTTACTACAGATGCAGATTTTCTCATTTAATCTTTTCAACAACCCTAGACCTTAGATTGGAGAAGGAAATGGCAACCCACTTCAATATTCTTGCCTGGAGAATCCCATAGACAGAGGAACCTGGCAGGTTACAGTCTATGGGGTCACAAGAGTTGGACATGACTGAGCGACTCAGCACTTACACAGGGCTTAGATGGTAAAGAATCCACCTGCAATGCCGGAGACCTGGGTTCGATCCCTGGGTTGGGAAGATAGCCTGGAGAAGGGCGTGGCAACCCACTCCAGTATCCTTGCCTGGAGAATCCCCATGGAGAAGCCTGGCAGGCCATAGTCCATGGAATCTCAAAGTTGGACATGGCTGAGCAACTACGCACAGCACAGTACTAGTTTCCAAATGAAGAAACTAAGAGCAGAGAACTGATAAACCGAGAAATTGTGTAGTTTATCTAAGGTTGCATAATAAGGAATGACTAAGACTTCATCCTGTTGTTCCACACGTCCAGACTTCAGGACTTTTAAATAACAAGTCCTTTATATGTTTATACCCCCAGCTTCAATTCTCAGTCTTCAAAGCAAACACCTTAAACTGTTTGTTTCAAAATATGCCTGCATATTTTTTAATGCTCTATTTAATTTTTTAGTTTTAGATTTTTATCAAATTTTGTTATGAAAGTTGAAGATTTAGCTCATAAGTGCACTACACAAACACACATTCTTGCTCCTCCAACTTCTCAAAATAGTAATATTACAAATTTGTAGAGATAGTAATTCCTATCTGTATCATTATTATATAAACTTAGTTTATAATAACTGAACCATATAGTGTGATTATGTTCTTTGTTCCACCCAGGAGTTGGTCATTCGTATTTCTAGCCTGGCTTTTACCCCTGATCTCCGTACTCGTATATAATTGGCTCCCTGGCCTTCCCATTTGTATCGCACATTTAATGCATACAGAACTGAGTTCTTGGTCTCTACCATAGCCTTTCCTGGTGGTTCAGAGGGTCAAGAGTCTTCCTTCAATGCAGGAGACCTGGGTTCCATCCCTGAGTCTGGAAGTTCCCCTGGAAAAGGCAGTGAGAATCCATTCCAGTATTCCTGCCTGGAGAATTCCATGGACAGAGGAGCCTCGTGGGATACAATCCATGGGGTCACAAAGAGTCGGGCCCAACTAAGTGACTAACACTTTCACTTTCCCATAGCCCAGTGCCTTCTCCCTCTCCATTTAGAAATGCAAGTTAATGGCAATTCCACCTTCTCATTAACTCAGACCAAAAGTACTGGAATCATCCTTGACTGCTCTCTTTCTATCATTTATTCTATTAGAAAACTCTGTTGTTTCATCTTCAAAATTTGATGATCTCTCATCACTGTTTTCTGTGGACCAATCCACATCACCTCTTACCAGGTTTGTTACAGTCAGCTCCTAACTGCTGGCCCTGCTGCTGCCCTTGTCCCCTCAGACTCATCTGAGGGGCAGAAGCCTGAGTGATCACATTAAAATAAAATCACATTGTGCTGTTTCTCGGCTTTAACCTTTTAATGACTTCCATTCCCACTTAGAGCAAAGTTCTTACGATAACCTGCATGATTCAGTCCCTCACAACCTCTGTGACCTCACCATTTTTTCCTCCCTTCTCTTCTTTCTATCTCCTTTCCCTTCTGCAGACACAGCAGGTACACTCCCACCTCATGGCATCTGTACTTGCTCCTTGATTTGTGTGCAGTTTCCCCCAGTTAGCTGCATTACTAACTTTCTAACTTCATTTCTAAAGGTCTTCACTCAAAAAGGAACTCTATTATGAAGGCTTCCCTACTTAACATTTTATTTAACTCTTCAATACTACTTAATTCCTCTTCTGGACTTTTTTCTTCTCTGCATTGTATTATACGTATGTGTATTATATGTATATTTATATGTGTGTGTGTGTGTATACATGTATGCGTATGTCTGTATATAGTTTGTTTTGCTCATTGTCAAGCTTTACAACATAAGAAATATAAGACTCATGATGGCTTTTTTTTCTATTAAAAACCTTTTTTTCAGGTACATAAAAATTAAATCTATTTTTGTTTACTTATAGCCATCAATCCATCAGTCATCAATAAGTATGCTTATTAATTGTAATAATCTACCTGTAGCTTTTTTACATTTCTTTTTTTTTTTATGCCATGCCACATGGCTTGTGGGATCTTGGTTCCTCGGCTCGAGATCAAATCCAGGCCCTTGGCAGCAAAAGCACAGTCCTATCACTGGATCACCAGGGAATTCCCCAGGATTTATTTCTTTATACAGGAGAAATAAATGACAGAATGAATTCCTCATGTCAAAACTTTATACTGTTTATTTCTTTTCCGTACCTTATTTCCCTAGCTAAGGCCTGAAGTACAGTATAGAATATAAGCAGTAATGTGTCTTATTTCTTACGTTAATTGGGTAGCTTTTCACATTTCACCAGTAAGTACATCAATGCTGTAGCCTTGTTTTCAGACGCCCTCCATCAGATAAATTCCTCTTCTATATCTGGTTTGTTAAAAACTTTTACCATAAACAGATGCTTGATTCTTATCATATTTTTCTACATTCACATAGATAATTACATGACTTTCCTCTGTATTATTTTACTATGAACACATATTTTTAAATCTTCATATGTTAAATTAACCTTAGAAACTTGAGGTAAAACACATGGAAGTAATGTGCTGTCATTTTTATGTTTTTCTTCATTCAGTTTTCTCATATTTTGATTAATTTTTTAAAAATCTCAGTTTGAAAAGTGTACACTGTGTCTAATTTTTATCATCTGTAAAAGTGTAAAGGTGGATGTAAAGGTGTTTATAAAATAATTTTATTATCTGTTTAATGTTTTTGGTAAAGATCCATGGTGGTGTTGCATTTCAATCATGACATGATTATTTTGCCTTTTCTCCCCTACCCCCTCTTTTTACCTATTTTAACAAAGGTTAACAGTTTCAGCCTTTTCAGAACTAACTTTTGGCTTCGTTGATTTTCTTTAAATATATTATTTTTATGTCATTAATTTCTGCTTTTAAATTTATTATTTCCTTCCACTTAGTTTGGGTTCAATTTGTTGTTCTTCTTCCAAGTTCTTTAGATAGATGCTTTGATTATTTTGTTCCATGTTACAGTTTTTTTAAAGCTAAAAATTTTCCATTAATTTGATTCTTAAGCATTTGTGTGGGGAAAATCCTACAGTCCTCTTCCTCTGTGTTTCTTTTACTCTCATACGACCACCACACTCACATCTCTGACACCAAACATGTTGGGGTTTTTCATATATATTTCACAGGCAATTCTGAGACCAGCCGGCGTCTTACAATTTAACTCAATTTGACACTGTCAGCCTGATTAAGGACTCAGTCCCATGAGACTCTCCTGGCTTCAGATGCCAGTCACAAGTAGCAAGTGCCCAGATTATCCACAACTTCTGTCCAACTTGGCTACAGGTCAGACGGTCCCATGACCTGCTCCTTGGATTCTATTATTTGTGGGAACAGCTCACAGAACTCAGGGAAACACTTACTTGCTTTACTAGTCTATTAAAAGATGTGATAAAGAATACAGATGAACAGAGATCCATTGGGTGAAGTCTGGGAGGGTCCTGAGCACAGTAGCTTCTGACTCCATGGAGTTGGGGAATGTGTCACCTTCCTGATGTATGGATGTCTTCACCAACCTGGAAGATCTTTGAAACCAATACTTTAAATAGTTTATGGGGGCTTTCTAGTGTAGGCATGGTCAATTATCAGCTTCATTTCCAGCCCTCTCCCATATCTGGAGAGTGGGTGGGGGGTGGTACTGAAAATTTTGAGTTTCTAATCATGGCTTGGTCTTTTTGGTGACCAGTTCCCATCCAGAAGCCATCAAGGAACCTGCCCACAGTTGCCTCACTCAGACAGAAGGTGCTCCCAGTGCTCCTACTGCTCTTATCACTTAGGGATTTACAAGGGTTTTAGGAACCCTGTGTCATGAGCAGGGATGAGGACCATAAGTGCAATATATTTCTAATCTTCATTGTGATTTTTACTTGGAACCATGGTTATTTGGAAGTGTATTTCTTAGTTTCTAAACATATAGACCTGCCTCTTGAGAAACCTATATGCAGGTCAGGAAGCAACAGTTAGAACTGGACATGGAACAACGGACTGGTTCCAAATAGGAAAAGGAGTACATCAAGGCTGTATATTGTCATGCTGCTTATTTAACTTATATGCAGAGTACATCATGAGAAACGCTGGGCTGGAAGAAGCACAAGCTGGAATCAGGGTTGCCGGGAGAAATATCAATAACCTCAGATATGCAGATGACACCACCCTTATGGCAGAAAGTGAAGAGGAACTAAAAAGCCTCCTGATGAAAGTGAAAGAGGAGAGTGGAAAAAGTTGGCTTAAAGCTCAACATTCAGAAAACTAAGATCATGGCATCTGGTCCCATCACTTCATGGGAAATAGATGGGAAAACAGTGGAAACAGTGTGAGACTTTATTTTGGGGGGGCTCCAAAATCACTGCAGATGGTGATTGCAGCCATGAAATTTAAAGATGCTTACTCCTTTGAAGGAAAGTTATGACCAACCTAGATAGCATATTAAAAAACAGAGACCTTACTTTGCCAACAAAGGTCCGTCTAGTCAAGGCTATGATTTTTCCAGTAGTCATGTATGGATGTGAGAGTTGGACTGTGAAGAAAGCTGAGCGCCGAAGAATTGATGCTTTTGGACTGTGGTGTTGGAGAAGACTCTTGAGAGTCCCTTGGACTGCAAGGAGATCCAATCAGTCCATCCTAAAGGAGATCAGTCCTGGGTGTTCACTGGAAGGACTGATGCTGAAACTCCAATACTTTGGCCACCTCACGTGAAGAGTTGACTCATTGGAAAAGACCCCGATGCTGGGAGGGATCGGGGACAGGAGGAGAAGGGGATGACAAAGTATGAGATGGCTGGATGGCATCACCAACTCGATGGACGTGAGTCTGAGTAAACTCTGGCAGTTGGTGATGGACAGGGAGGCCTGGCGTGCTGCAAAGAGTTGGACATGACTGAGCGACTGAACTGAACTGAAACATATAGAAACACTATATCTTTTTATTATAGAGTTCTAGCTTAATACCATTATTATCAGCCCTTATCCTATCTCTCTGCCAGTCCCTGCTGTTAACCTAACCTCCTTCCAGAATGTCTCCTGTGTCATCAGCTGTTGATCTCTGGGTGAGAATGTGTGATGGTTAGGTACACAAGTGATGGACCACAACCACTTCTCCCCTTTTCAGTACAGGAAAATATGTGTGAAAAGACAAGCTGAAAGGAGGGCACTATGTACGTATAGTAAAGGACTGACTCAACAAGCTTGGGGTACCTAAACCCTGCACATTCTACAGAACGGACTAGACCTTGACTAAAACAGTGGGTTGCCATGTCCTCCTCCAGGGATTCCCAATCCAGGGATTGAACCCAGGCCTCCTACATTGCAGATGGATTTTTTACCATCTGAGCCACCAGGGAAGCCCATAATTTATGATGGTTACTTGTTTTTGTTCATTTAGGGCTCTAGGCTACACCGATCCCCCTCTGATGAAGGGAGTAAAGACTGACCAGCTAAGATTAGTCAGTGGGTACTCCTTACCACCCGCAGTAAGAACACTGGGCATCAAGGTTTAGGTGAGCTTTCCTCGTTGGTGATACTTTGTATGTTTTGTCACACATCACAGTGGGGAGTACCAAGTGCTGTATGTGTGACTCCATTGGAAAAGGGCAACTGGAAACTAATGCCTGATTTCTCTCGGACTCCACCCTATGTAATGTTTTTTTCTTTGCTGATTTAAATCTGTGTCCTTTTATTGTAATAAACCATATGAACTTGACTTAGCAACTAAACTACCACTACACCATGAGTATAACAGCCTTTCTGGGTCTTTCTAATGAATCATCAGACCTGAGGGGGTCTTGTGGACCCCCAGTATGTGTGTGTGTGTGCAGAGTCGCTACAGTGGTGTCCAACTCTTTGTGACCCTATGGACTGTAGCCCACCAGGGTCTTCTGTCTGTGGGATTCTCCAGTCAGGAATACTGGAATGGGTTGCCATGCCCTCCTCCAGAGGGGAACTTCCTGACCCAGGGATCAAACCTGTGTCTTTTATGTCTCCTGCATTGGCTTGCTTGGTAAATCACTTCAGTCATGTCCGACTCTTTGTGACCCCATGAACTGTAGCCTGTCAGTCTCCTCTGTTCAAGGGATTCTCCAGGCAAGAATGAGGTGGGTTCTTTAACTCTAGCACCACCTGGGAAACCCAGTACAGTGGTGTTTAAAAGTTATTGAGACTGGGATATCAAAACTCTGTTGATAATGATTCCCTGCCTAACTTGTATAACCTACTATGAAACCAAAGTTCATTAATTTTGGCAATGTTAATATCATACAAGTAGTATTAAAGAATAATTATTTAAAATATCCAGTTATATATATACATATCAGATGAAAATATGAGATTGTCCCCACTTCTTCATGAGGATCTTCACAAAATGCCAAGCAGTAAAAGATTTTTGCTTTGACCCTTCAGTTACAAATACAGACAACTAAGGATGTCCTAGAATATGAGGAAAACCAACATCATGAAAGAGAAGGTCCAAGGTAAACAAACAGATCAACTGATGACTGGAGAAAAAGAGATTAAAGCAAGAGAAAAAAAAATCCAATTAACATCAATCACTGAGGACCAAGCAAAATCAGTGAAAACAAGATATCTAAAGGGGAAATTACAGAAGATACAAGTACAAAGTAAAAGTACAAAGAGACAATCTTAAAACCTCCTTGAGGGGGAAAAAAATATCTACAAAAGAATGGCATCAAACACCCTAGCTAGAACATGAAGTACTAGAAGGTATTGTGACAAAGTAGAAGATTCTAAGATAAAATAATTCTAACCTAAATTCTGTGCCTAGCTAACTTTAAGAATTAGAGCACAATAAAGATCACTTTAACTACCTGTGAACCCTCACTGGAAAAAAAGTACTCAAGAACACACACAAGCAAAATGTATCTTAAAATGGGAGATGATAATGGGTTTTATGAAACTGCAGTGAACATTGAAATAAATATTTTAACCATAGTTTAAATGTTTGCTAATACTCTGACTGTGAAACAATGGAATGGGAATAAACCATATTTTGAAAGACAATATCATAATAAATTCCAAGAGGAAGAAGATTTGGATACAAAATTAATAAACTTGACTTAATAAAAATATAGAAATAAATCCTTTGTGAATAGAGGATAGGCATTATTTTTAGATACATTTGAGCACAAATGCATGGGATAGGATAGAATAATTTTTAAATGGTTGAAACCATCAAGGCATTCTCTGAACTCAAGACAGTACAACTAGAAGACAAAAATATAATCCTCTGTAAAATCTGTCTTTTCAGAATTTTTAAATTTCCATTAATTTATGTACAGCAAAATTAATCAATTTTAAGTGTGCAAGTTTGTCACATATGTATAGTCATATAACCACTACCATTCAGTTCAAAATAATTTTTAATTTCTCTTATGACTTTTTTCTTTGACTTGTAGATAATTTAGAAAAGTATTGTTTAATTTTCAAATATATAGAGATTTTCTAGATATCTATGGTTGAATTCTACTTTAATTTTATTGTTGTTAAAGAACATACTTTGTGTGATTTCATTCATTTTGAATTTAATGAGAATTTTTTAATGACCCAGAATATGATTCATCTTGCTGAATGTATATATTTGAAAAGAATGGGCATTTTGATCATTTGATGGAGTATTAATAGGTAAAGTGAAAGTGAAGTGAAGTCGCTCAGTCATGTCCGACTCTTTGCGACCCCATGGACTGTAGCCTACCAGGCTCCTCCCTCCATGGGATTCTCCAGGCAAGAATACTGGAGTGGGTTGCCATTTCCTTCTCCAGTTAATAGGTAAAGTAAGTTTCAATTAATAGGTAAAGTAAGTATCAATTACGTCAGGTTAGTCAATAATATTGTTCAAGTCTTTTATATCCTTAACTTCTTTTTTGCTTGCTTGTTCAATGGTAGAGTAGTGCTGGAATCTCTAACTCTACTTGTGTATTTGCCTATTTGTCCTCTTAATTCTATCTCATTTGTTTAACATATTTTGAAGTTCTGTTATTAGAAGCATATGCATTTAAGATTATGTTGTCTTGATGATTTTAGCCTTTGTCAATGAAGTATCACCTTCCTCCCTGGTAATATTCCTTGGCCTGGAATCTTGATATTAATATAACCACTCTAGCTTTCTTTAGATTACTGTTTGCATGGCCTAATTGTTTTCATCCTTTACACCTATCTTTGTCTTCTTATTTTAAGTGGGTTTCCTGTAGACAGTGTATATAGTTGGGTCTTGCTTTACAGTCCTATCAGAACATTTATATCCTTTTAATTGAAGTTATCAGGTATATACATTTAATGTAGTTATCAACATGGTAGTGTTTAAATCTGTCTTTTCTGTTTGTTCCACCTGTATTTTCACTCCTTTTTTCTGTGCCTTTTTTTGAATTGAGCATTTAGAAGTGTGTTATTTAGTTTCCAAATATTTAGAGATTTCCCAGATATCTTTTTGTTATTGATTTCTAATTCATTTCCATTGCAGCCAGAGAATATACTTTGAATCTTCTCAAATTTAATTGAGGCTTGTTTTATGGGCTATAATATGATCTTTCTTGTTCAGTGTTTTGGGTCCACCTGAAGAGATATGTATTCTCTTGCTGTTTGGTGTTTCTTTACTGCCACTCATTAGGCCAAGTTAGTTGATAGTGCTGTTCAAGTATTCACATCTCTGACTTCAACTTGTTTATCCTCACAGTTCTATAAGTTTTTGCTTCAGATAATGAAATGACCCTCCTTTTCCTGGTAATATTCATTTCTCTTACATATACTTTGTCTAATATTAACTTAACCACTCCAGATTTCTTTTTATTAGTTTAAGTGTGGCATATAGTTTTTTATTCTTTTACTTTTAATGTACATGTACCTGTATATTTAAATTAAATTTCATGTAGAGAGCATAATATTGGGTCTTGCTGTTTACTAAATTAGATAATCTTTGCCTTTTATTTGGATGCTTAGATCTTTTACATTTATGTGATTATTAAAATTATTTTGTTTAAATTTACTATCTTACTATTTGTTTTCCATTTCTATAATTTATATCTCTTCCGGTCTTATTCCCTTTTCCTTTTTTTCTGCCGTCTTTTGGATTAACTTAATATTTTTAAAGCATGTATCTTATCCCTTTTGTTGGCTTATTAACTAATTTATAGTTAATAAATTATGTTATTTTAGTCATTTCTTCTGGGTTTATGGTATATGTTTTAATATACAGAGCCTAACTTAAAGTGATAGTATACTACTTATCTTCAGTACAAGAATCTTACAGCAATGCTAGTTTCATATCTTTCCAGTGAATAACCCCAATAAAATTAAAATTTCTCTTTCTCAATATTAATTTTTTTAGTCCCAGAGAAGACTAAATCTCCCTGTGTGGGTAATATACTCATCCCTGAACAGAAGACAGTGGACAGGGGCATGAATACTTTGGTCTGAATTCCTGCAGCAGCCCTCCTAGAACTTTATGGAATTGGGAAGGATTTCACCAGAAGAACCCAAGGATAGGAATGCAAAAGTGCGCTAGCTAGACAAAGACTAGAACTATCACAGACCACTACAGGTAAACATCACAGAAAGAGTTTACAGGTCCACAGGTATAGAATTCACACACATGTGCTATCAGTTCCCTATATATCTTGCCAACAATACTGACCTTGGCCACACAAAGCAAAAGCAAGTGAAGCATTTCTTTGTATGACATTTTCCTTCCCCATGTACCCTTCCAGGGCATTTAGCCACCAGTGACACCTCTGCATATCTGATTTCTGTCAAGCTGGAATAGAAGCCAAACACTCCATACTCTTTTGTATTTGACTTTTATCAGCATCCTGGAAAATTTTTTACTAACAATATGAATACTTCTGTGTAAGGCAGTGTTTCTCAACCTTGGCACTACTGACATTTTGGACCAAATAATTCATTGTAGTGAGGGGCTCCCCTGTGCATTGTGGGATGTTTAGCAGCATCCCTGGACTCTACCTCCTAGATGTCAGTAACACCTGCCTCCCCAGTTGTAACAGTTACAAATTTATCCAGGTAACACCAAATGTGCCCGGAGGGAGCAAAATTGCTTCTGGTTGAGAACCACTGATTTAAGGGGAATGTTTATACACAACAGGAGCCATAGATTCTTAACCCCAAATCAGTATGGGCTGATGCAGAGAAAGCAGAGTTAGTATTAGGTTCCATCAACTCCTGTTCCATAGCCCACCAACTGGTCACTTCTCAAGGGACCACATCTGTTGTTCACCACAGCAAAAACAGCTTCCAGCACCTGGAAGAGAGCAATGCTCAACAATCACAACAGATGTTAAGAGAGTAAGCAGATGGATGGATGAATGAATGAAGGATGAAAAGAAAAATGTACGTGATTATTCAGTGTTACTCTGGGGAAAGGAGTAACTTAGGTGGTATGTACGTAAGAAAAGGAGATATTTTACTATTATACTTACATTTGTACTTGAATTATATCACTCTTACTTTCATAGTTTCGATAATTTTAAATGATTTATTTTTAAAGCACTCGGAAATCAAACCAAGCCTTTTCTCCCTAATAAATCTTTAATTTGCCTAGGCTTTCCTTTTAACTACAAAAGTGGACTTTAGCCCTAGTTCATATTCTGAATATATGACCAAATCTGAAGCATATTTTTTTTTCTTTTAACTCATAAGTAAACAGCAGTATAATGTAAATATTTGTGAATGAAAAAGGTTTATGTTGGAGGAAAATGTACTTAGCACAAAAGTAACTTAACACAGTACATTCGGTTGTGTGCCTTGGCCTTGAGGGTGGGGACTGGAGTAGATGTATCGTCACATCTCCAGCCCTACAGAGCTTGTGCAGTGGGCCCTCAGAAGTCGTATGCTGAGAAAATGATGATAGAGCTTCATACAGGTGGCTTTGGTTGCTCCTGTTTTACTTTGTTCAGACCAAGGTTATTAGGGCAGGATGAGAGGAGAGGGGGCTTGAGCCCTCTGATAAAAGTCCTCTGAGAAGGACAGCTGTCTGAGCCTTTCTGCTTAAGGCAGACAGAAGAGGTCCAAGGGCAAGGGAATAGGCCAGGGAGTGTAGAGAAAAAGGCAATTTATGGGGACAGCTGTTGCTCCTCTTTTCCTCTGCTACTAGCCAGAAACTAGATCAAATCCTCCAGTGTCAACAGACCCTCCTCCTGCAGTTGAAACCCCAGCAACACAAAACTGTCTAGCCCCAGCCCATGTGACACCCCACTCCTGTAGAATTGTCATCTCTCCCCTCACCTCCACCCCAGAGGGAAAGGCCCAACTACCTAGGTCTCTTGATATCAGGGCTCCAGGAGCCAGAAGAGCCTGGCATGCTTTCGAGGGGAGGTCATTTATTTACATGAAGCAGGCAGAGCTCAGGGATACAGAGCAATCCATCTGCCTTAGCGACCAGACAGGCTCCCTTCACCTCAGTCTCCTGCAGAAGCAGTCAAGGAGAGAGGTTGGGCGAGGTGACCTTCCAGAGCTGAATCTGTGCTTCTAAAAATAGAAGCATCCTTAGAGAATCAAGGAGGGGAGGAGAGGCTATGGATGTTGAGGGCAAAAGCTGGACACCCCAGAGCATTATCATTATGAAGCTATATTAATTAGACCCAGACACCCAGCTTGATAACCTCAGGTATCACAGAAATTGAAACTAAACAAACTGGCTTCCCCGCTCCCGCCCCCCATTTCTGGTTGGATTTTCCCTGGGCTAAAAAGGAAAAAGAGAATGGTGTCTTCTGATCTATTTGATTGGCTATACACTGCCCGAGGAGATGTTTTCCCCAGCAGAGAAAAGTGGGTCTTCTTAGAGACATACCAAGGAGAAGCAAAACTTCAGCAGAGTGGGAGCCCAGTGGTCAGCAATTGGGGGCTGTGGGACCTGGATCCCCTCCTATGTCTGTCTGCCTGGAGAGACTGCACAGGGCTGGGCAGGTGTCCGAGTGTGTCGAGGGCTGTGGATGTGTGGGCTCAGGGCTGCTGCTCTGCAGACCCCTGCAGTAGGGACTAGTGTTTGCAGGCCTCAGTGAAGCCACATCCTGCTCTGCACAGGTTGTGTGTGACCAGGTTGTGTGCAGGGTTCTGTGGGTAGAGGGGTGTGTGTGTGCACACATGCATGTGTTGGGATGGAGAGTGTTTGCAGGAGTGTATGAAAGTATTGCAGCAAACTTGGTAGGGGCCATGTAGGGGAGAGTGAGGGACTGTCGGGGAGGGATGCATATGGATGGTGGCTATTTGTGTGCCTGTATGAGGCTTGTGGGAAAAACTGCAGGTGAAGCTATGTAGGAAACCCGGGATAAGGAGTCTCCAAGGGGCTGTATGGAGACCCATTTGAAAGAGTGCACGAGACTGCGGGGGGTGTGTACAGAGCATGTGTGGGCTGCCTATGAGGCAGGCAGCACTGCTGGGTACTCTGTGTAGCTTTGTCCTGGGGGCTGTGTGGACTATGGTGGGGATATGAGTGAAGTTGCATGGGGGTCTCCATGGGGGTAGTTAGGCTGTGGGGCTTCTGTTCTCTGCAGGGCTGCAGGTAATGAGACAGAAGGGACAGAACCCAGATGGTCTGCAGTTCTGCCATCTAAAGATGAGTGTGTTTCCTTAGGGAGGGGGCTCCGGAAGTAGGAACATTTATTCTTGTGATTGACGATGCGAAGAGAAAAGACGTGAGGGATTTGGGAGATGAGCGGAAGGACCAGTGCAGCCCCTTGCAATTCTGCCCTGCCCCTGCTTCTGTGTGGACCAGGCTAAAGACACTTTCTTTACTATGATTATTATTTTATGTTTAAAATTTATTTATTTTTTAACTGAAGGATAATTGCTTCACAGAATTTTGTTGGTTTCTGCCAAACGAAGATACTTCTAGTGCTTCAGTTTGTGCTTTCTCAACAGGACAACGTGGATCTTGGAGAACTGATGTTTTCCCTCTGCTATCTTCCCACGGCTGGCAGGCTGACCATTACCATTATAAAAGCAAGGAATTTAAAGGCAATGGACATAACAGGAGCATCAGGTGGGACAATCTCAAATTCAGATTTCCTCCTACAGTTCTTATATAGCACCTCATGAAGCTTCCAGTAGAGTAATAAAGGTACATGGACTTTGGAACCAAACTGCCTATGTTTAAACCTAGTCCTAGACCTAATAGCTGTGTGAGGCTGCCAAGTCAGTCTCTCTGGGTTTTAGATCCCCATCTGTAAAAATGAGGATAATAATAGTGTCTGGCTCTTTGGGTTGTTACAGGATTATGATGCCTAAGGATGCTGCGTGGCACACAGTGAATGCTCCTTGGTGTTAGCTCTCATTATTACTACTAGTATTCCCTTAGGTCTTCTCCGCCACGTGACTGTGGACTGGACCCACAGTTTGCACATGCTGATATATCTAATTGGGTCTTTCCTCAGATACAAGCAATTGTCACCTCAGGCTTTTAGAAGATTGATATCCTATATCCTTCTATGAAAGGTCCATCAGTGAACTATGCAGTTTGGTTTTTCCATTGAATCAAGCATGTATCCTTAAATTTTAAACCCTCACAGAGGGACTCCCCTGGCAGTCCAGTGGTTAAGATTCCACGCTTCCAATGCAGGAGCATTAGTTAGATTCCTGGTGGAGGAACTAAGATCCCATGCTGCTTGGCATGGCCAAAAAATAAAAAAACAAAACAAACAAAATCCTAACAGAAGGTATCCTGAAATGGAATTCCTTTCTATAACTTTACAAGCCACCTCTGCAGGGGTTCCCAAAATGTGGTCACAAAGTGCCCAGTCCACTGGCTTTTGGTCACTGAGATCAAAAGATGCAATATATTTTGCCTCCTGGATACCAGTGTTTTATTCAAGCAGAAAAAAAAAAAAGATGTGACCCCTTCTGGCCCTCTAAGTCCTCCTGGACAGTGTATGAGTGTCAGGGCCACCCATGGTTATGCAGGTAAAGCAAGGAGAACGCCCCCACTGAGCAGGAAAATAGTGAGGTGAAGCCAGGAATGTCCCACCAGGTGCAGAGACCAGCCTCGTCCCCTGTCACCCATTCGCAGCATGGCCCCACAAGCAAGCCTGCATCCTTTCTCTCCCCAACCTGCTGAACTGCTTCCCCCTTCACAACTCGACTGCAGGCAGCTCAAGAGCTTGAAGCCCTTGCGCTGAAGGACATCCACCCACACCTCAGCTTCTCACTATGTCTAGGTGTTTAGCTTCTCCCTTTCCTAAAGGCCTGTGTTTTAGGAAAAGACTCTGTGGGGTGGCTCCGAGTCAGAGCGTGCCACCTCTTCCCCCGTGCCTTGAAAATGGCTTGCGTTTCCCTTCCTGTGGCAGCCTGGCAAGTCCTGAATCCTAGCTGGAACATTTCTAATTTGATAACAGTCACACTATTTTTAAATTCCACACATTTTGAGGAGAGTGTGTCCTGTGCTTTTTCCTGAATGAATGACTTAATTACCCCAACTTCAGTTGTTGCCCAGACATCGTATAAATTAAAATCCTTAGACTCCAGTCTGCAGGCAGGTGAAGGGCTTCTGCACCCTGTGGGCCTTGAAACTCCACCATGACGAAACTGCTGGCCTAAATCTGCATGTCTCCTCACAGTACCCCTGCTTCTCATGGTCTGTGCAGATCCCTACGTGAAAGTCTCACTGATGTGTGATGGCAGACGACTGAAAAAGAGGAAAACATCCACCAAGAGGAACACTCTGAATCCTGTTTACAATGAAGCCATAGTCTTTGACGTCCCTCCTGAGAACATTGACCAAATCCACCTGTCCATAGCAGTCATGGACTACGACCGGTGAGATGCCTGGAGCTGTTTCCCATTGCAAACCCACTGTGCCCAGGACCAGGGGAAGGGGCGGGAGCTGTGGATTCTTAGCTGGTGTCCTAGTGCAGCCACTAAGCAGCGCCCTGAGAGCTGACGGACAAGGAGTCAAGCCTCTAAGCGCTCCTAGTTCTCATGGCTCTCCCCTCCTCCGTCCTTCTGTCTCTTCCTCGCTTCCCCTCTCCATCCCTGTACACCCCTTAGAATCTCAGCTTGGAGAACTGTGGGCCCCACAGATCTTAATCTTCCCTCAGGCAGTCCTACCTGGCCTTTATCAGAAAGATTCCACTCAAAACAGCAGCATGATTACTTGAGCCAGACCATCAACATTTCTAAATACACAGCTTCATTCTTTTTTTTTTTCTCTTCTCCCAATATGTTTAATAAAGATCATTTCTATCCACTTAAGTCTGAAAGCAAACACAGAAATGTTCTCTTGAAATTGCTAGAATCAGTATGGATGACGGGGTACATTAAAATGTATCAGATGCTCGACTTTCTAATTAATACCGCACAGAAGAGATATTTATAGCCTGCATTGTAGCCAATTGTGTATTTAAAAGACTGATTTGAAAAACAGTCATTTTAATATGCAAAGGAAGTACCAACAGGGAATTATACATGTTAAACCAGTCATTAGACTAAAATGCAAAGTCTTTTTTTAATTGGTAACCTCCCACGTGGTCTGGGCACAATTATAAAAAAAAAAAAATTTATTCTGACTTCTAATGTCTTACAATATCATTTGCAGCTAAAAATTTTCCCACAGACCCTGAAATGTCAGCCCAGCAGCCTCAGTGCCCTGAACACTCTTTCCAGCAGATTTCTGGGTGAAACATAATCGTCTTGCAACCCAGGGAGCATGTCCATTGGCTCGGCTGCACATGGGTGTGACAGCACACGCTGGCCCGTAGACCTCATCCTGTCCCTCTGGATGACACACAACACCAATAGTGTCAGGCCACAGGAGGGAACATGGCCCACCAGCCGTGGAAGGCTGGGCCGGTATTTTTCAAGCTATTGCCAAGTTTCCCACATCGACAAATCTGATTATGTGAGCTCTGCTTCAATTTAATTCTCAATAAGCTCATGAATCTGGCCTGGAAAAATCCATGGCAGAATTCATGGGGCTTCTGCATGCAACTGATTTTAATGAGCATAGAATCCAATATCCTTCACACTACTTTTCCACCCTTGCCTCCCCCTTGCCCTGTCCATAGGAGAAAAACCCCTCATCTTTGCAGGAAGGAAAGAGAAAGAGCCTGTGAATTTAGATCCCAGAGAATTAAAGGATGAGCCATGTAATTCTGGATGCATGCAAAGGACTTATAACCAAAAACTGGAAGGAAGAAAAAAAACGATCCAAGGCAGATACCTGTCCGAGGATGTTTCAGAAATATTAGCTAGGTATTAAAGGATCTCAGTGTTTTTCTACAGTAGGGGACTGAAGTTGGGTCAGAGAAGCAAAGCTGGGCTTGGAAGAAAGGAGGGAAGAGCATGGAAAGACAACATGTTTTATAAAGAAAGGTCTTGCAAGAGGTAGGAGCCACCTCCATTCTGCCCTTGTCAGTTCAAGGCTACAGCTGCCAGACTCAGAGCTCTTCCATGACCCATTCTTGATTCCCGTTTGCGGAAATGAAACAGCCATCAGTGCAAGAAACTCCTTCCAGTGCCCCCATTTTTCATTACATAGATCTGAAGGCCTGAAGTCAGCCTTGTTCCAGAACCAGCGGCGGCATCCTTTGTGTGTGTCAGGGAGTTTTTCCAACTCAGGGTTCTTGGGAACAAGCTAAGTCCTGCCAGTGTTAAGATAGCCCAGGTGTGTGAGGGCAAGACTCTGGGCTTCCTCTCTGTGCCCCCCAAGTGCCATATTGGTCCCCAAGTCCTAGTGGCTGTTAAGGTTGATCTGTGCTTTTGCATTCGGGAATGAAAAGAACCAACCCTTTCCTAATTCCTCTATGTTTAATTGAGTAGTTGCTGTTCTTACATACCAAAATATTAGGGAAAAAATAACTATTGTGGACCATTTCACAGTGTAGGTCACAATGAGATCATCGGCGTGTGTCAAGTAGGCAACGAAGCTGAGAGGCTGGGCAGAGACCACTGGAGTGAAATGTTGTCGTATCCACGCAAGCCCATCGCACACTGGCATTCTCTGGTGGAGGTAAGACCCTGCTCCAATGTGCACCCCTTTGCAGAAGGATAAATGTTTTACAGTTGAAATGCAGGAGCCACCAAAACTGTGAGTGTACCGGGTTCTCTGGTCATCGATGGGTTTCCCTGGTTGTACTTCCTGGGACTGTTCCCTGGGAATTGGATTCAGTTTGCTCCCTGCCAGTCTGCTAGGTTTTGAATGTTGACCAGGGATCATCGTTCACTGTGAATGTTTTCAAAAAAAGATCTAGATTCTCTTATTTTATGTCATGGCTTTGGATTGACATTTGGAGGGCATCTGCAAGATCTGGGTAAGTGTGGAGTGTCAGACCATCATAGAGTGACTTATAGCTGGCATCAGAAAGAACTGGAGACTGGGGGAGATGAAGCATGGATTTTAGGACTAGCTCTACCATAAACCTGTGATTCTGGGTTAGTATCAATTGTATATGATGAAAAAAAAATAGCAAGTGAAATGGAAATTTATTTCTCTCTCACATAAAAAAAGTTCAGAGGAAGGCTGTCTAGGCTGTTATAGTGGCTCTGTGATTAACAGAAATCAAGACTTCTATCCTTCTGCCTCCCTGTCCCGATGTGGGGTTTTTTTGTTTGTTTGTTCTGTTTTTTGTGTTTTTTTGAGGTTACCTCATTGAACATGGCAGCTAAGCTCCAACCATCACATATCTTCTGGTCATAGAAAGGTGAAGACACAAGCCAAAAGCACATACCTTCCTTTTTAAAGGATTTTCCTTGATGTCTTATGCAGCACTGCTCCTTCTATTTAATTTAGTCACAGAACTTGGTCATAAGGTTATGCCTGGTTTCAATGGAGGGTAGGAAGTATATTCTTTTTGTTGGTGGCAGTGTGTACAACTGAAAAAGCAGGGTTCTGATTCTGGTTGCAAGGTAGAAGAAGAGTGGATACTTGCAGGCAGTGGACCATGGTTCTGCCGCCCACACATTCATTCACTCACTCCCCTATCCTTTCCTTCTCATTCTTCCCCCATTCATCCTTAACTCAGTGACACACCCTCTTTTTTTATTTACTAACTCTTTCAGGAATAAATTGCATTCACTGAGTGACATTTCTATGGGTCAAATGCCATATTAGATAGAAAAAATATATAGATGTAAGAAACCTTTCCTTTCTTCAAAGAGCTTGTATACTCTAAGAGAGAGGATGGCGTGTAAACTAACCACTGAAGTGCACGATCATAAACATTATCATCCCCATCAGATACTATGGGGCACAAAGGAAGGAGGTGTTTGTCATGCTTGGGTGAGCTTGTCCACGAAGTCTTAGTCCCTCCTGCTCTTGGGAAGTGAACTGAGCCCCTGGGAACAAGAATATGAGGGAGTGTGGGTTCCAGGCAGAGAACTCCCTCTTATTCTCCCAGGGCAGGCAGCTCTGTTCCCTGCAAAACCGTCTTGAGAGGCCGAGAGCAGAGCCTTGCTCACTCAGTGTGGGTTTCACTGCCCTGGACCGTCAGGAGAGCCTAAGTAAGCATGCAGGGCAGCTGTGGAGAGGCAGGAAGACCCCAGGGGATGAAGGGACCGTCTTTGTTGGAGATGGTACCGGAGGGGACGTGCAGGGCATGGTCCGAGGGCTGATTCTAAGGTTCAGGGCCTCCAGGTGGTATACTCCAGGAGGGCCTGGGGGCCCCCTAATTTTCAGGTCCCTGAGGACACCTCTGTCCTTGGGCCACAGAAGCGAAGGCTCTCTCCTGGTTCCAAAATTAATCCCTGCGGGAGACCATCGAACCTGTGAACCACTTGAGAAATAGCTAGGGGACTGGTGCTGACTACGATGCACCTCACTTCTTCAGGTCCTGGTGGAATTCTCAAAGGAGTCCATCTGTGGGCTTATATAATTGCCGGAGCCTGTCACTAGCAGCGGCGGAGCATTTGTAATAGACATTTTGCACCCTTACAGAGTCTCTGCCGACTTTCATTCTTATTTGTGATCTGGAGTGTTAAGAAGTGTCAGAGCTTCTGAACACAAGGATTGGGAAAGGAGTGAGGACCAGGGTGCGGCGTGGAGCTGAGACAGGAGCCCTGATTCTGTGCACAAGCCCCTCCCTGTCCATGGCCTTGCCAGGGAGTGCCTGGGGGTGGCACATTGTACATGAGCCCCCAAGCATGGCGCATGCACCTCACATGAGGGAACATGTAGAAAGCGGGCCTGGGAGGCTCCGCTCACCGCCCAGGAGATGGGCCTTAAACCCTGAGCACTTGGCTTGTTGCAAATCCGTGTTTGACAGTTATGTGAGAAATAAGTGTTTTTAGGGTTAAACCACTGAAACTTGGGAATTGTTTGTTAACAGCAGCTAAAATTACTTCAGCGATTACAGTGGTCTTTTCTCAACCATTGCTGCAGAGCTAGGGAAATGAAATGTCCCTTATGTGAAAGGCAAATGGAGGGAGGCTTTCCTGGCCCTGTTGCTTCCTGTGTCTTTGAAGTACATGCCCAAGACTTTGAATCCATCCTAAGCAGGGAAGCAATATTTTCTCTTTTTAAGAACAAACGTGTAATGAGCAGAACTGCGGCAGTGGAACTGGATGAGGTGAAAAGCGGTGTCAGAGGGGTGACCACGCTTTGCTGACACTGTCAGGATGGAGGGGGCTATGGGCAGAGCAGTTGGAAGTGCTCACTTTGGGCTTGGATGGACCTGGACTCAAATCCCTGTGCTGCCTCTCAGTTGCGTGTGTCCGTCCCTTTCTGAATCTCTTTTCTCCTCTGTCAAGTGGCCATAATAGTGCCTGTCCCACAAGGGTGGTTGTGAAGATTAAACAATCTAATGTATGTGAAGCACCGTGGCTGGCACCCAGTAAATGTTCAGTAAACTTCCCAGTTACCACCATTATTTATGTAGGTCCTATATTGCTGTGTGTTCTCATGGGACTGGTGCACAAAGAAACATCATAATGTTTGTTATAGAGGGAAAAAAGTTTGGATATCCCTCACCCCCCACATGCTGGTGAGTGGTCACCTCAAACTGGGGGAAGGGGTCGTTTGTGACTTGGCTGGATGTAGGTACAGGTATTTCAGTTCTATTCTTTCTCCTTTCTTCCTTGGCCTTAAAGATAAGTTACTGTTACACTAAGAACTGTTACATTTTCTACTTTAAAACAAAAATAGCAATTAAGTTGCTATTCTGTGTGTGTGTACATAAGCATAAGTATAAAAATGAATGAGCAAGAGAGAGAAAAGAGAAGATACAGGGTAGTTAGGATTTAGTATGAAGGGAGGCTGGCCTGGCAGATGCTCTTTGCTGCTGGGGGCCGTGAGGCCAGGTTAGGACTGAACCCTGGGACCTGCAGAGATCTGGCAGCCTGCCTGGGGCTGCATCCAACATACCCTGACTTTGTCAGAGCAGGTGGCAGATGGAGTCTTCAAAGCCAGTGAGTTCAAAAATCCGTTTCTCTCTCAGGAATTCTGGACGGCTTCACTGCACACTCAAAGGTCAGCCAGTGCCGCTTCACTCTCCTGTCTCCCCATGATGTCAGTGGCTCGGAAAGCTGTGTCAACTCCCTCCGAGCAGCTGCCTGGGCCCTGGGGACAGGAGCATCCCCTCCACAGGCCCTCAGGAGATGACAGTGCTCTCGGGGCTCCCCCCACAGTCCCCTCCTCTGTATATCCAAGAGAAGATGGTGCTGAGCACCTTTCCCACTCCTACACGTGGAGCTGACCCCAGCATGCGCTCCGGGGGGAGAGAGAGAAATAGCTCCAAGTTTCCATCGCTTCCTTGTGAAGTGTTGTTTGACCTCTGGATTAAAAAATAGTGAATTTCATTGATGGAAAGACCAGACCACAGACACCATTGGGTTAAAGCAGTTTTTACTTTTCTAAAAGGGATAGAATCTGATCAGAATGTACAATGAAGGTCAGCAATATTCCCCCTAATTGACAGAGATGCAAGATTCTAAATCCCAAAGCCCTGTTCAGGGGGTACTCAAGTGTGAGTAAGTCCTCCTGTCTCCAAACTCAGTCTTTTCCCCTGTGTACCTGGTTAGTCTTGACACTCTGCAGGACCATCCCAAGAGCTGAAAGCCCCTACAACTCTCGGTTGTGCAGTTCCTAGCATAAGTAGTGGTGGGTGTGGCACCGTACACCCTGAGGTGAGCAGAGTTCTCATCTGCCAGCCACTGCCCCCTTGAGGGTGTAAACTTTGAGCTGTGTGACTAAAGCAAATGTTATCACCCAGACTCGACTGGGAGTTAACCACTGCAGGCCCTTTAAATCAACTCTAGATATTATCCATCAAGTGCCCAGCAGGCCTACCCAAAGTCTTCGAGGGCCGCATATTCTCAAGATTGCCCAAGCTGGATTAAGTGTCCACTCCTGGTCCACTTTGCTAGAGGTCAAGGTCATGGAAATGCAACCTGGTCCCACTCCAGCAGGAGTGTTGAAAGTAGACTTCCTGAGAAAGGTCCGCCCCTTCTCAGGGAAATGGACACAAGTGACCTCACCTGATTCCCAGAAGATTTTGAAGTGAGGAAGTCAAAGGCTTTAGCACTCTGGGCCAGCTGTTACTCGTAACAGATTTAGGAAAGAGGAGCAATGGCCCAGAAAGAGGGGGGCTGACTGGAAGAAACCAAGCAGGAGGTCAGGTTCCATTATGGAGTCTGAATGTGTGTAGGCTCGGGTCCTTGTAAGGATCAGACCAGCAGAGAAGGAACCGGAGGCCAGAAAAAAAAAAAAAAAACCATGATACTAGGCAGAGTGGGAAGGCCCAAGGGAAAGTTGCCACGCTCTCTCCTTCCTCCCCAAGCCGCCGCCTGGAGAGGAAAGCACAAAGACCCTGGTGACGGGGGACAGCAGTGTGCTTGCATCTTGACTGGGCTTGTTGTCCTGCTTGTCTTTGGCCCTCAGACCTGTGCTGATGGAACCCCCTCAAGGCTGACCAGGCCCCACTGCACCTCTTGACTGCCCTGAGGTCTCTGAGGCCTGGCAGCACCTCATTTGATGCCAGGCTCAAGAGGTCTTCTGTGCAGCCCAGGTATAGGGTCGCTTTCCACACCTGCTGGTTGCCCGCCCCCGCAACAGAAACATTGTTGGCCAATATTGTCATCTCCTTTTCACATCCTGGGAGCATTCAGGGATATGCAGGAGACTCAGGAGTTACGTGGCATTTCTACCTTGTTCCTCTAGCTTCATGTTGGCTCAGGAGCCATAACTGCATTCAGCTTCCTCAACCCACCTGAAACTTGAGGCTTCAAGGTTTAGGGGTGAATCTGGACCTCACATCAAGTACCCCACATCTCTCCTAACAAAGGCTGTCTGCTTCCTCTTTCTAACTAGTAAAACTTCCTTTATATCAGAGCGTCATTTCCTTTAACCTATAACTTATGTTCAGATCTCCAAGATTTCCTCTCAACATTGGGATTTCAATGTGTCTCTTTTCTCTTGACAAGGCCTGGCTTTAGAGACTCCATTTCTGGAGGGATTGTCTGATCCTTGACCTCATGTTGTTTGTCCTCAGTTTGCAGGACATGTAACATTGATTCCTTTGAATGTAACAGCACAGTTTACAGAGAATGGAAACACTGTCCCTGTTACATAGGCATTGAATTAGTATCTGAGGAATGAATGAGTGAGTGAATGAGACATAATGAAAGCAGTTGTGTTCCTTTAGTTCTAAAGTTCAACAGTTTCTCAGTCCAAAGAAGAAGTCAGTTCAGAGCAAAATGTAAAAGGTATTAAGACTGAATTTACAGTGAGCTCTTCAAATGGAGATGGTCCTTATTAAGCTCCAAGCTCTGATTACCTTTTCTTTATTTAGGAGAAGGATGTGAGAAGAGGTCATTTCCGCCCCCCACAACCCTGTCACTTTGTTCCCATGAACTGCCCTCTGATGGTAGTGACTCTGTATTTCCAGTGCACTTGGGAAATATTCAGAACAATAATTTAGGCACCTTAGTAAATTATGAAGGTCCCCCACATGCTGATATGGGTGGTCAGGTTCTGAAGAACTTTGTATCTTCTTTCATAAGAGACAGAGGGGCAGAAACCACAGACGTCCCTGTGGCAAATGGCAGAGTGCTGCACCCCAAATGAGAATTGATCAGGACATCAAGGTGACAAGGACATCGGTCTGCAAGTTGACTTTTCTCACCAGGGAAACATTTTAGCAGCAATTTTACATCAGGTAATGATTAGCTTGGCCTACCTGTGAAAATTTTAAAAAAAGAGGAAAATAGTGGGAAGGTATTTTTTGGACAAAATAAAGGCCTTATGATTGAGATTTTTTTTTCCCCAAAAACTAAATTTTTTATTGGGGGATTTAGTATTCCGATATCCATAAACACCTGCAAAGCCCCTGAAGCAACACTGATTGCAAAGAACATAGAAATGTAGTACATGTTGGGATCTGAAAAACATGTAACAAACTTGTTAGAATCTGTGCCAGTTGATGTAAGTGGCCAGAATGCAGTTTGGACCAGTAGGCATGGTTAGTGTTAATGGGGCATTGTGTTTCCTGCTGGTGGAGGGAATGGTCAGCAAACAGAGCCAAGAGCATTCAGTGTTTCCCAAGTAAGTCCTCTTTCCTATGTAGAATTATCTGATTTAGGGGGAAGAAAATGGATGCTAAGCATTTTCTCATCTTTAACTAATATACAGAATCTGTGACTCTTCCAGTGGTCTGTAGAGATAGGAATCATATAAACCATGGAAGCATTAAGGTAAGAACTAGAGGTATGAATACCTTGGGAAATACCAAATGCAAAAGTAGGAAGTCAAGAGATACCTAGAGTAACAGGCAAGTTTGGCCTTGGAGTACAAAATGAAGCAGGGCAAAGGCTAACAGTTTTGCCATGAGAACGCACGGTCACGGCAAACACCCTTTTCCAACAATATAAGAGATGACTACACATGGACATCACCAGATGGAAACACTGTCCCTGTTACTAGGCATTGAATTAGTATCTGAGGAGTGAATGAAAACATGAATGAATGAGACATAATGAAAGGTCCGTCTAGTCAAAGCTATGGTTTTTCCAGTTGTCATGTATGGATATGAGAGTTGGACCATAAAGAAGGTTGAGTGGTGAAGAACTGATGCTTTTCAACTGTGGTGCTGGAGAAGACTCTTGAGAGTCCCTTGGACAGCAAGGAGATCAAACCAGTCAATCCTAAAGGAAATCAACCCTGAATATTCATTAGAAGGACTGATGCTGAGTCTGAAGCTTCAGTACTTTGGCCACCTGACACAAAGAGCCAACTCATTAGAAAAGACCCTGATGCTGGGAAAGATTGAAGGCAGGAGGAGAAGAGGATGAGATGGTTGGATCACATCACCGACTCAATGGACAGAGTTTGAGTGAGCTCCAGGAGATGGTGAATGACAGGGATGCCTGGTGTGCTGTAGTCCATGGGGTTGCAGAGAGTTGGACACGACTGAGTGAACAACGGCAGAGGTATGAGAGATCATAACACTGCGTTGGAAAGTACCACTGGTGCCCGAGTAGACAGTCAACTGCATCTTGCCTCTGCTCTCTCAGAAATGACCTTGCCTCAGCAGTCACTGCCCTGGAGCGTTCCTGAAGCACACTTGAATAGTAATTAAATAAGAGGGAGGTTAACAATGGGCTTGGGCCTTCAGCAGTCTCAGCTCCAGGGCTGGTGTTTAGAGGTGACTGCTAATACTGTGGGCTGATGGCCAGTTCTTTCCCCATAGTTGAAATGAACTAGCATGTTTTATGACAGCCTCTGAGAGAACCACACTGCCTCATGATTGATTATCTGTGGAGAGGAGAGTACTTCCTCAATTGGGTCCAAGGCAAAGGTGGGGCATCCTGTGTTGAGTGAAAAAAAAAAAAAACCCACACAACTTAAAAGTTGAGAGTTATGTTTTACTCAGCAGACAAAACTGAGGACTTAAGCCCAGGATACAGCCTCTCTGATAGCTGTAAGGAACAGCTCTAAAGAGTCAAGGGAGGATCCAGGATATATAAGAGTAAGCAAAGACCGGGTAGTCAGAACATCAAAAGATTACTGTGAATCAAAGAAAACCAGACATTTCAAGTTAAGGAATTTAGCACTTTTCTGTATATTGGAAGGTTCAAGCATCTGAACTCACTGAAATCATTCCTTTGGTATGTCCCTCAGCTATCTAGGGCCAGTGTCCTCTGTTTTTTCATCCTGAGTCTCCTCTGGGTGCATCGTTGGGGTGGCTGCAGTGTCTGATCGTTTGATGGTGGACATCCTGTGTGAGGGAGGCTATGACGGCTTGTGATGTGAAGTCGTGTGATGGCTTGATGGCTGCAACACCGCTTGTTTATTGTTAAGGCAGACAACATTTTTTTCATTGATAATGGCCAAAGGCCAGAATCTCTGGAATTCCAGTGTTCCTGGAAATGAGTCTTTCAGGAGATGCGCCAATTGAATGCTGTGTTCCAAATATCAGCAGAACAAACTTTTAAAAGGCAGAGCTGATGAAATGTTGTGAAGTAATTAGCCTCCAACTAATTAAAAAAAAAAAAAAAGAAAAAGAAAAAGGCAGAGCTGAGTTTATTGCTTACCTGGTAATGGAAGGAGAAGGGCAGGGACCAACTGATTGATATTTTGAAGTTTAGTTTAAGGTGGGTCTTTCAGCATGGCAAGGGGGGAGGGAATTGAAGGGATGAAGAAGGTTGGTTAGAGTTGGGTCAGGATCATGATATAATAGTGAATACAGCAAGGTGAAGATTTTGAGGCTAGGATTCAAAGAGGTTAGGGGTATAAACTGTCTGTTGATGCTTTCTAAGGAAGAATTGATGGTTTGGGGGTAAAGTCCCTTTGATGAGCAATGTTGTTATGTGCAACCTTTATCTCTCTGGGCCAGAGTCTCTTGGAATAGTAAAATTGTGTTAATGAAGCCAGTAGAATAGTAAAGACAAGCTAATGTGGAGTGCATTCTGTAGACAGCTAGCTGTGTTGACTAGATGGCTTTAGTTCTCATATCCCAAGAACAAAAAGCTGAAGAGATGATAAGGAGCCTCCCTAGTTCTGCAGGTACCCACATAGACAACAGGATGTCTTTCTGATGGCCTTGATTTCTGCTTGGGGATTCCAGGGCGCCTGATTCCATCCTTGGCTCCAGTAATGGAACTAAGACCTAGTCCCAGGTTAACCAGCCAAACCAACCATGGGGATAGGCACTCCATAAGCTTATTCAGTCAGTGAGTATTACACAGCATTTGGTGTGAATGCTTGAACAAAGATACGCTGTCTTTCTTGTTGGATGTAAACAAAGCAGCGAACTTTGGAGCAAACTTAGTTTTGAAGTCTGCTTCAAAACTTTGGAGCAAAATTCCTAAGCAAACTTAGGAGTAGCTGTAGCCCTTTTGGACCCTTAGAAGAGCCAGGGTTAGAGTGAGGCCAACCATGGGTGGCAGACTAGAGAGATAAAAAATATCCAGACCCCATATGGTTGAGTTGCTGAATCAAGTTTCTCCTGAACATGATGCTACCTCTGGCCTTTATGAATATATAAGCATGTAAGTTTCCTTTGTTTTGTAAGCACTGCAAGATAGGATTTCTATTACTTGAGATGGAAAATATCTGAGACATAAGTGAACACCCACCCAGCTGGTGTTCCCTTGCAGTGAAGAGCACTATTCCCAAAGCTGTCATGATATCAGCTCATCCGTCTTGCTCACTGTGAAATGTCCAATGCCTACCAGAATAAGTGGGACATGATGACGCATTCAACAGAGTTTTCCTAATGAAACAGATTGTCAGTGTTTGATTGATGTTGTGTGTTGAAACAGTTGTGGCCAAAAGAAAGGCTCTCTGCTCTTAGTGACACACAAATACTGTATGAGGTGAGGGGGGACACTGCTTTTCTGTTGTACTTGGGTCTTATTTTTCCAAAGGGAAAATCACATCGTGGGTGGATTTGAAGGACCTATGGGCAGCTCTCCATCTCATGATGTCTCCCTTGGGTTGAAAAGGCCCAGTTCCTCAGGACTGAAGATCAGTCACATGACTGTCTCCTACGGATTTCAGGTGGCCTCGGCCTGCAGTGACTTGAAGCAGGATTTTGGTTCCTTGGTCAGAGGTTGAAGTCAGGCTGTGTCAGTGAGAGTACCTAATCCTAACCACTTCACCAGTGGTCAGCAACAAGGCCCTGCCCCACACAACTTTGTAGAAAATTAATTTCCACAAAGAAACTGAAAGTAGTGAAACAAGTAAAGTCTTCCTTAGGAGGAAAAAGAGTACGTGTGGATAGACATAAAGGCAGGCTCAGAGAGGGAGTCGTGCCCTTATGGTAGTTCAAATGACTCATATGGGGCATTTTTTTCTGGGTTTCCTTGGGCCCATCATTTTGCTTTGCCTGGTTCTGAGTCTGTGTTTGGTTTATCACAGGGTCCTCCCAAGTGTGCGTATACATTTCTTAGCCAAGATGGATTCTAGTGAAGAGGCCTGTAGGTAGGCTGACATCTTTTTGGCCTGCAAAGAGCCTCTCTGCTCAAGTATAGTCAGCAAGATCTCGTTGACCTCAAGAGTGAGAAATATTTGGTCTCTTATCTAGGCAGGGCTCGGCTCCTCCTCCTCTTCGTCTTGGAGTATCTGTCCCTAGATACAGGGGCTCCAGCCGCTCGACCCGGGACCCATAGACCTCCTGCCTACTACCATGTACTGCAGTTCATTTGTTTAGAACGAAAATGAAAATCTATAGTCTTTTAATGATAGTCCTAGCAGCTCTAATATTATCTTTAATTCCATGCTTATTTATTTTTACTTACAAGTTAAAGCGTAGAAGTTTGTGATCCATGGTAGTTTGTCACTGAATCCTGTCTAGCTCTTGGAGACCCTATTGACTGTAGCCCACCAAGGCTCCTCTGTCCATGGAATTTCCCAGGCAAGATTACTGGAGTGGGTTGCCATTTCCTTCACACCTCCCCCTACCCCCATTTTAAATAAAGATCAGAATGAAATGTGATGCCATTGATCATTGAAATGCTTAAAAATAAAGGAAGGGGATTTTCTTTTAAAAAGCAAGGGAACTTTGCAAATCATTGAGCAATCCACTGACTGTCGTGAGTTGTGCTCATATTGTCAAGAAGATAAGCAGTCGTGAATGAGGAGCAGGGAAACAAAGGTGCAATTTTTTTTTCCCCCTATGTAGCTGAGGATCTGAGTGGAGCTACTTAAATAGTGTACATACTGACAGTAAGTGTCCAGGTTGAAAAAGTTTCCTAGAGAAAGGTCATACAATCAATCAAGACAGCAAATGCCATCCGAAGGGATTAAGATTGATGAAAATTAAACAATGTAAACATTCCAGGTCTTCCTTCCTGTGAAGAATGCTTAATGAAGTCTCTGAAGGGGACCGGAGGTGTAGATCTAAACAGAATGCTTTTTGCTGGGCTCCTCTGCATCCCCCTCTTTGTTGACTGAGTCCGGGCCATCTGGGGCACAGCACTGAACTGGAACAGGCGGCACCTACTTGTGAGCAGGGGGTGGGCAGGGAGGAATTGGCCCGGCTGCAGAGGCATCTAGAGAGTCCATCATCAAGATACTGAGGCTGGGCATCTGGTGCTCCCATCCTATTTCTGGAAGCTTCCATCCAAGGATAGTGAATGAGACCCCCCAGTGGCAATGACTGTGGCCACAGATCCAGTCTCTAACTAAAGAACCAAGAGCCAAGCAGGGATCAGGGTGGGCTTCTGAGTTATAGAGCGTGGTGGCAGGGCTCTTCCTGGCAAGCTTTCAGGACTGGGGTAAGATCCAAACAGGAGTTCAGCCTAGTGGTAAAAGTGAGGGTGTGGGAGTTGGACTCACTTCAGCACAGAAAGTCCAGGAATGAGTTGACAACCCAGGTCCCTTGGCAGGAGAAGATTGTTATCACAGGACCTGAAGCCTGGAAGGGCAGGCACAGTTCTGCCTCTCTAGCCTGCAGGGTTGAGTCAACATTGTCTTCATAGATGAGTAGCTGGGGTGAGACAGTCTGATCTCTCACTTGCATTAACAAGTGTATGTTCCTTAAAGATGCGAAATGTCCATTCCCACTGTGAGCGCTAATGGCTTTTATCCTACTGTTTAAAAATAATCTGACCCTTCCATTGCTCTTCAAATATGGAACCAGAATACCAAGTGAGCATGGGCTCACCTAGAATTAAGTCCTATATCAGAAGTAAGGATGCAGGGATCCTTGCTGAGAAAGAACTAGTAACTCAGAGGGTAACTCTACACTCTCAGGATAGTAAGGGGAAGTCAGGGATACCACCTCAGCCACACTGATGTGTCTGGTCATCATACCGCACACCCGTCCTCTCCACCTCTTGTCCTGCTTCTCTCGCACATCAGCAGGCACCAAAGAGTTAATAGAAAGGCCTTGAGAAATCTGCACTTTGTTAGGAGGAATAGCTCTTAGCTCCAGCTGCTGCCGCCGCCAGAGGAGATACTTGAAAGCAAGAAAGGGAATAATAGGAAAGAAAAGGACTTTTGAATCACGTGGGAGTCTTCAAGGACTACTCAGCCCAGAAGATGTATCTCTTATAGTTTCAAGCCAAAAATTTTCTGAAGCCCCCCCAGCCCAGATGTAGCTTCCTTCACTGTCTTTATAGGTTGTGTCTGAGTTCATTGGAGCCCAGAGGAACCCTCTGCTGGGTTTGGACTTCCTCCTTAGCAGGAACTAGGGACAGAATTAATAATAGCAGTGTCACTGAACTCTGCATTGTCATTGAGGTGGGTGGCTCTGAACTTTAGGAGGGTCCTTGAGCAATTGCATACAGAGACTCCTGCAGCTCTTTGATTAGTGGATCAGCTGTTGAGTCTAGAAGTGGACTCCATGAGTCAAGGAATGGTGGGGAACCAGGGCTATAAGAAGAAAAACAGATCTGGACCAGACTCAGAGCTTCACCCATTCACATCCAGAGAAGATCTTTGAATCTAAACGTGGGCCCTCCCACCATCACCACTCCTCTGTGTTCAGAGACCATCAGATGGCCTGTGTTTCTATAAGCCTGTTTTGCTTAGTGAGAGGTGTTTGCTGAGTGGGGTGGGGTTGGAAGGTTTTATAAGGGGTCCTCCATGTGGTTGGAGAAGCAGAAAAAAAGTAGGTTTGGGGTGAGGAGAGGTAGTGGAGGGCAGCCAAGCACAGGGGGAGGAGTCGGGTGTTGGGGGAGAAGAGAAGGGAGGGCAGCTCGGAAACAGAAGACATTTAAATAAGATTTAGACTCCGCTTTGCTGGCAGGAAACAAATTCACCTTCACAGCTCCAGGGAATCTTCAGTAGGATTGACATGGATTTGCATTTGGATTATAATACGAGAACTTGCTGAATCTGACTCCCAGACTGGAGGGTCCATGACAGGGTTCAGGATTATTTGTAATCTGCTGTTCACGTGCATCTATAGATACATAAATTTAAGGTAGTTCTTAGCAAATTGAAGCATAAACCTAAAGGTTTCAGTTACTTGCTCAACACAGTGCTGTGCAGTTTTGGGACTTTGGTGGTTTTTCCTCTGAATTTTTTCCTGAAGTCAAATCTAATTTGGAAATTGAATTTAGACGATTGGCTTGTCAAGGTTTCCCGGTTAGGGAAGCTTGCGTCAGTGTACTGGTGCGTGGAACTTGATTTCTTCTTTTTGGAGAGCAATGGAGTGCCCAGTAATGAGTTTTGAGATGGGTCTATGTGTTGGGTGTCACCTTGGGCAGCCTGTATGTTGACATTCGGGGCTATGTTCCTGTGTTGCTGGAGAATTTGCGTGGTATGTCTTGCTCTAAAACTTACTGGCTCTTGGGTGGTGGTTGGTTTCAGTGTAGGTATGGAGGCTTTTGGACGGTCACTTATTGCTTAAAGTTCCATGTAGTCAGGAGTTTTCTGGTGTTCTCAGGTTTTGGGCTTAAGTTTCCTGCCTCTGGATTTCAGTTTTATTCTTCCTGTAGTCTCAGGACTTCTCCAACTATACAGTACTGATAATAAAACTTCTAGGTTAATGGCAAAAAGATTCTCCCCTGTTAGAGACACCCAGAGAGGTTCACAGAGTTACATGAACAGGAGAAAAGGGAGGAGGGAGATAGAGATGAGCAGGAGGAGAAAAAGGGGGACTCAAGAGGAGAGAGACAGATCTACGCAGCTGTCTGTTCCCAGAGTGTTCTCCGTATCTCAGACACCTACAAGGATTCACAGAATTGGATTGGGAAGAGAAGGGGAAAGGAGGAAATAGAGGTGTTCTGAGGTAGAAAACAGAGAGTCAAGATTGGGAGAGAATAATCTTCGGTTTAAAGATAGGGCTTCTCTTTTTTTTTTTTTTTGTAAAGTTATAGTGTAGTGAAAATGAAAATGAAGAGTAGTAGAGGAGTACTAGAGGACTTTAAAAGAAATAAGAGAAAAAGAAAAATAGAAAATAAAAGAGAAAACGGAAAGGAAAAAAAAGAAGAAAAAAGAGAAAAAAGAAAAAGAAAAAAAAGAAAAAAAAACAAAAAAAAAAGAAAGAAAGAAAAAAAAAAAAATTTTTTTTCCCCCTAATTAAAAAAAATCATAAAAATCTATGTAAATGAAAGTTAAGGAGTAATGAGGGAGTAATAGGGAATTTTAAAGGAAAATAAAAGAGAAAAAATAAAAAAGAAAAAATATAAAAAGAAAAAAAAATTTTTTTTTTCCTTACTTAGAAAAAAAAAGTAAAAATATATCTAAGAGTTTCTCTGGAGCTGCTGCGGTCAGTGTGGGTTCGGCTCAGTTTCAGATAGCTCCTCGTTCCAGCTTACACTTCTCGATATCTACAGGGCCCTTCCGGTGAAGTCGGTGTTTTCTACAGGGATTTTAATCTGTTGCACCAGTCCCTTCTGAAGCGGTTCCCTTTGTTTATTTGGCTTCTGTTTGCCGGTCTCTTCAGAGCCTCATTTCCGCCCTGACACAGGCGGGCGGAGGTGGACTCTTATTCAGGTAGCTAGTTCCGTTGCGCTGCGGGGCGGGGCTGACGCTGCGGGGAGGGGCTGGCGCTGCGGGGCGGGGCTGACGCCGCGGGGAGGGGCTGGCCCTGCGGGGGCGGCCTGGCGCTGCCGGGAGGGGCTGACGCTGCCCTCTCCGTCTGCGCTGCTCAGGCTCCCGGCTGTTCCATATGGAGCGCGCCCCGCGCTGCGCTAGGTTCCAGCCCTCGGGTGTTACACAAAAGCGCGGAAGGAAAAGCTGCGCCTGCTCTCCGTGCCTTCCCCGTCAGAGCGGTCCAGGCAGCGAGGGGCTTGATGGGCGCACTATCCCCAGGTGTGGCACACTCACTCCCTTCCGCGGACCCAGTCTCAGTTTCCGCTGGCGCCAGTCGGGTGCGCGCGCCTTCCGCCCTCTGCGTCCCCAGCCCCAGTCCCCGCCCGCGCCGGTCGGGTGCCTGCGCCCTGTGTCTCGCCGCGACCTTCCCCTCCCCCCTGCCTCCTGCCTCCGGCGGGGCTGGGCGGGTCCGCAGCCTGCGACCTCTTCTTGGGACTTTCTCCGTCCCTTTGTTCTGCGAACGGCCGGCAGTGTGTTCCGGCCGGTTAATTTTCTCTCTTTTGGTCTCCCACAGTTCAAGTTGGCACCTCACAGAAGCTCCCTCCGATTGTCCTCAGGGCACTCAGGCCCGGACCCTAGCCCAAGCAAGGCCGCCTAAGACTCCCTTCCCGGGACGGGTCTCCGTCCTTAGCTCTTTTGTCTCACTTTTTATCTTTTATATTTTGTCCTACCTCCTTTCGAAGACAATGGTCTGCTTTTCTGGGCGCCTGATGACCTCAGCTAGCGATCAGAAGTTGTTTTGTGAGGTTTGCTCTGCATTCAGTTATTCTTTTGATGAATTTGTAGGAGAGAAAGTGGTCTCCCCGTCCTACTCCTCCGCCATCTTGACTCCTCCCTGGAAATTGAATTTATAAAACAGATAAATGCAAGACCTACTATGTTCAAAGCAGACAGAAATTGAGGAGCACAAATTCATTTAATCAAAGAGGAAGGTGTGACCCAGTTAAACAGCCTAGTGGGCCAGCCCAGTTGTGCTGCATTAGTGTCTAAAGGGAGGGGACTGACAGCTGACTCTGGCTCTTAGAGCTGCTGCTGTTGGTGGTGGTCAGGGCCTTCGTTGTGTCCGACTCTGAGACACCATGGACAGCAAGCACGCCAGGCCTCCCTGTCCTTCACCGTCTCCCGGAGCTTGCTCAGACTCATGTCCACTGAGTCAGTGATGCCATCCAACCATCTCGTCCTCTGTCATCCCCTTCTCCTCCTGCCTTCCCAGCATCAGGGTCTTTTCCAGTGAGTCGGCTGTTTGCATCAGGTGGCCAAAGTTTTGGAGCTTCAGCTTCAGCATCAGTCCTTCCAATGAATTTTCAGGGTTGATTTCCTTCAGGATTGACTGGTTTGATCTACTTGCTATCCAAGGGACGCTCAGGATTCCCTTGGAATAGAGTGGTGTGCCCCCTAGTGCTTTTGGATATGATTTACAGTAAGAAGGACATTTTACATCACAGCACACAGATAAAAAAAAAAGTTTCATGAAATAGTATATATGCATGTGAGGCATTTGGAGAAAAAAATCAGTTCATTAAGATAAAAGAATACTGGTCACAACCATTAAATTGATTTCACAAACCCAATGATGGATCATGGTCTACACTCTGGAAAACTGAAATAAAGGATATATACTTTTAGAGAGGCCAGTGGAATTCTGATGCCATGTGGGAGTATTAAGAGGGAAGTGTGGAATCATAACCCCAGCTGCATGCATGTTTAGGGCCATCCAGAATGCTTTCTCCAAACAACTGGAATTCTGGACTTTGCATCACAACTCTTTGTCAGGAAACAACACCGTCCCTTGGTTTAAGCTTCTCTGTATAGGTTGCTGCATGCCTGAGTTTGTGTTGCCACAGTTGCATAAGTGCACAAATAGATTATTTTTATCACAAGTATTTTAACCTTCTGGTTTGGAACTGTGCTTCCCCTACAACGATTAAACAGCACAGAGACACGCAACTGTGTGTTTATAATTGAAGAAGAAGGTTGGGTAAAGCCACGGAAGGAAGGAATGGCAACTCTTATTCGACATGTGTGTTCCTTGCTATGAGAGAGTTCCCTGAAGTCAGCTCCAAGTTGACTCCCCCACTGCTCCCGGGTGCCGGGTACTGTCAGAAGTCCTGAGGACGCAGGGCCCACCTCCATGGAGTTGATGGAGTCTGACAGCAAGTTGTGTAATCAGTATTGTCAAAATTTTTATGGGAGCACAGATGAGAGAGTTCCCAGCCACCCGTTGGGGAAAGGTCATGACCAGAGAGACATGGTGACCCACTAGGGCAGGCTCTGGACGATAAGTAGGAATATTCCTGTTGAGCAAAGACAAAAACAAAAGGAGTCGCAAGGAGAAAGGCAGGAGGCACATTCAAAGGCCTGAAGGTATGAAAGAGAAGGGCTGGTGCCTGGGACACCAAGGAGTTCAAGATGACCGATACACAGGGAACAGAAATGAGGCCAGAAAGGGAAGGATGTGATAAGGAATTTGAACTTTCTGCTGAGGCAGTAAAGGAGCTTTGGGGTGATTTTAAGAAGAGCTGAGCATGCTCAAATGTGTGTTTTAAAAGGATCACACTGCCTGTATGGAAAAGCACGGTCAGGAAGGGTCGAGAAGAGTTGTGTCGGGCCTGAAGAGGGCACAGACAAAGGGGATGGGTGGGAATGGATGTCTTTGCGAAGGGTTATGAGAGGTCAGGAGAAGCAGGAGCTCAGGACGATAACCAGACCTCTCTGTTGGCCAGATGGACGGTTCTGGCATCCACTGATCTGTAGGACGTCAGAGAAAGGACAGGGTATTTGGGGCAAGGGTCAGGGAAGTGGGAGCTGACATGAAAGAGGGGAGATTAAAGAGGTTCAGTATGTGTTAAGAGCAATAGAATTTGACAAATTATTACCTCTCAAGACGTTCTTCTGAAAGATACATTGCAATTCTAACCACCCACCTCTCACACACGTCCGTGCATACATGCATACACATGTGTGTGTGTGCACCTACCTTCTACCCTTCTCTGAGCTAACAGCCAGCCAGTCCAATTCTGTTCTGGGCCACGGCCACACAAAGTAGGCAGATTGGTTCACCCAGTCTTTAAATGAAAACGCCAGTGCCTATAATCCGCTGACAAAAGGTTAATTAGCCTGAATTTTAAGCCCCACATCCCTCAGGGAAGAGCATGTCAGAAAGCACTGAGCTTTCAGAACAAAGCTTTCCCTCAATTAAGGGAGGGTGCAGATTTTGTCACGCAGCTCTTGTCTCTAACTCTGCTATGACCCCACTGTGAGGAGAGGGGACCTGGATTCTGACAAGCAGGCGCTTCCTATTAACAGCCCTCTCCCTGATGAGGCCAAGAGTGAGGATTGAAAAAAGAAAATTCTGGAACAGCAGTCATGAAGGGCACTCAGACAGATGGATGTCCTGTGAATAAGGAGTCAGGGGGAGCAAGGACTGAAGAGACGCGCAGGAGACAGGGTCCCACTAAGACAGTCCACGTCAGGTCACGGAGCAGCCGGGACAAAATCTGTTCATACCAACTACAAATTAAATTCTGTGATATTTTGAAACCATTCCTCAACACTCTGCCCCATTCCTCTGTTCCCCTTCAGATTCCTTAACTGTCTAGAGAAAGCACATTCCGGTGGTCTGCTGTGCCCAGGAGGGCTGGGCAGGCTCCCCAAGGGTATGTGTGTGTAGTCTCCCAACCCTGGAGCAGGGCAGCATCAGCAGAGCTGTGGTGTCTAGGGGCGTCCAGCAAAAGACAGTCACGGCCCGAGGAATGAATGAATACGGACAGCTCTTTCCGGCTTCTTGGGTGAAAGGGGAAGGGAAGTCAGGCCAGTCGCTAGAAAAGGGTGAAGGATTTTGAGGGCAGGATTTTGTTTCTCAGAAGCAAGAAATGTGAGCATTTTTATAAGCTGAGGTAGAGGCCAATAGGGAAGGAGAAATGGAAGAGACAGGAGAGACGGCATGACTGACATGTGGGCTCTACCTGGGGAACACGTGGCCCTGGTCTCCGCCCAGCTCCTCTCACTGAGCACCAGGGTGTTCCTCCCCTGTGTTGGGCACAGCGTGGCTCTGTCTCACCTGTGTGGTCTAGGGAAGCAGTTTGACTCTGCAGGTAGGGTTAGGAGTAGCCCGGGGCTGCTCTGGATAGGAGGCGGGGACCCAGCGTCTATGCTGTGCCCCTTCCCACCGCAGCCAGATGGAGGCCCAGATGACCTCCTGCCTCCTCTTCCTGCGTGTCCAGGTCCCCAGGTTTCCTCCATGTACTGACCACACACTCTGGTGTCCTGGAAGCAGCTCAGCACTTTTCCAACCCAGCTCAACCTTGAAAGGGTCTCTCTGTCCACCCGGATCCTGCTGGGCTTTTGGCAGCATGCAGAGGCTGCTCTTATTCTGTTACCAACTTTGATCAGGTTGTCTGGAACAAGCCCACCTCCTCCCACTGCTCTGCAGTTTGCCAGCACACCCCTCAGATCAGAAACCCATTCCCTGTCATCTGGCCCGCCTCCCATGTCTCAGCTCTGACACCTGAATGGGCGTGCCACACCCCTGCTTCAACCTCACCTCTGATTTCAGCGTCAGCCTTTGATGCGAAGGCTTCTTCCTGTTAAGTCCTCTCCTCTCCTCTCTAATTCACAGTCCCCACCTCCATTCACTTCCAGCCAGTCCAGCTGTGGGCAGTCTTTGAGCATTTATCCTAAAATCCTAAAGGGCCCAGCATTGATGTGAGAGGCCAGCCCCCACCACTCAGAATGCAAATACTCGCTGTGCCCTTGTGGCTTCCATCAAACAAACCCCAAGACATTCAGAAGGATGAAGCAGCTGAAAAACCCAGTTTAATAGAGATGACAAAGGTCTGGGGGAGAACGGAAGAAATTATACAGGCCCGTGGAAAACTAGACGTGCCCACAATACAGAAGAAGTCACTCCGTGACTGTGGTTTCATGATCATTTGAGACCTTCACCTGTAACATGAATCTAAACCATGTGAGAAGGTTTCTCTGTTCTAGGAAAAAAGGAGGTGAAGGGGAGTCTGTGTTGGAGCCGAGGGCTGATAGAAAGAGGAGCCCCGGGAGTGCTGGGTTCTGCCTGCCAAGGCTGCTGTGGACGTGTCAGACCCCTACTCACAGCACTGCCCCATCTCAGCCCCCTCACGTGCACATGCAGCTCCACTCCCCTGTTTGTCAAAGAGATGGTCCCGACCACTGGGGTTTGTACAGGGTAACTCTGGCCCCAGGTGATGGGATCCCTAGGGGATATGCTCCCAGCAGTCAGTCTATGGGCTGCCCGGTGACAAATGGCACAGTCTGAGACCCCAAAGATGGGCTGGGTCAGTTAGATACTACTTCTGAACTTGGTAGATATCAAGAAAGTGAGGCATCAGCAGAACCATGAAATAACGGGAAGCTTTAGAGGTCTTGGTAGAATATAAAAAAAATCACATTAATAAGTACACTGAAAGTGTAGTGAGTGGAAATACTTGCTCAGTAGAGGATTAAGAAACCAATTGGTGAAGAGAGAACAGAGAAGTCTCATTAATTGCAGACCAGAAAGGACCTACTATATAAAACAGAGACCTCTTGTCAATACTCTGTAATAACCTATGCACTAAAAGAATCAAAAGGAGTGTATACATGTGTATGTATAACTGATTGGCTTTGCTGTGCCGCAGAAACTAAGGCAACACTGTAAATCAACTATACTCCAAAATAAAATTAAAAAATAGCAGACCAGAGCCAAGATCCAGAAGCCTGCTGCTGATGTTCCAGGGGTTGCCTTGGGCCCAGAACAAACCTCCCGCCTGGTTCTTCTCAGGGCCCCTCTTACCATGGTTCCTGGTCGGGAACCTCTGTGAGAATCCATTTCCATTGTTGGCCCATGAGTGCTTTTGCAATAAATCACCACCACCACTGAGCTAACCTTTTATTGAGCTCTCCTGAGTGAGTCTCTGTTCCTTGCAACCCAAAGACTGACCAGGGCCCATGTGGACTGCCCAGGAGTACATTTGATGGGTGTTGGATTTGGGCTACTCTCTTTGCTTTCACAGAGTTGGCTGCAGTTTAGCTGTGCTTAAGATGTAACCTTAAAATGGTGAGAATGTCTCTGAATAAAAAGAGAAGCTAGAATGAGCAGAACAACACAAGTAGAAATGAGTTCTACCCCATTGAGAGGAGTCCAGAGTTTCTGGAAGAGAAACATAGATGAAGAAGAAGCCCTAAGAACGTGGGTGTGAAGAAGGCTGCTTCGAGAGAAGCTTAAAAAGACCCTGGTTGGTGACTCTCTGTTGAGAGTCACTGTGCATGGGACCCAAAGTGCTGATAGCAAGATGCCTTCCTGATGGCAACTAAGGTGTAACAGAGAGTCAGCTGAAACTGGGCAAATTCTTCATTGCTTCTCTTGGTTAGAGACAACCCGCTAGGAGCAAACACAGATGTGTCTTCAGACACAATGATTTGGAGGTGGGAGAGGAAGGACTAGAGAGCACGGCACTTCTTCACTTCTCCCCTGCCCTTAGGAACTCCAGGAGACTGAGGGACAACTCAGAGATCATCAACAGTTGCCAGAAAGGTCAGGTTGATGTTTAGCTGAGGCTCAGAATCCTGGCTTAATGTATCAGAATAAATCATTCTTAGCCAAGAGTGCAAATCTTACGAAGACGTGGAGAACTGGTGATTGATGAGTTACTCTCATCAAGACGATTTAACAGTGAATACCAGAAGGTAAAGAACAAAATAGATAACCCATGAGACCAGTTGCTAAAATGATAATAAGTGGAAGATAGCAAAGAGAGTTTCAGGACAGGCAGTACCCGGGAGGGAGGGCCAGAAGCCCAGCTGTAAGTGGCCTTAGGTATCCCAGTGCACCCCTCACAGCAAACAGACACTATCCCAGAGCATTGTCTGCAGACACCCGAGAAGGTCAACAGACCGCTTAGAAACAGGCAGACTACTGTGCTGTGCCTGTCTGGAAAGCTGTGCATGGAAGGCTGAAGACTCATTGAGAAGCAAGTGCATGGGGCTTCGCAGAAATGACCGCGCTATGGGAGTATCACAGAGGGAGGCTCTCCTGAAACAAATCCAAGCATGAGTGCAAAGATAAAATCTCATCGTGAGGGAGCAGCTCACTGAGGAGGTCTTCCTGGACATCTTCATTGGTTGAAAACAGAGGATCTGACACGTTCTTGAGTTGCTTTGCTGGCAGGATAAATCAGAATACCTTTGATGTAATGAACAGAGGGAAGTGGGGGCAATTAAGGATATGGGATTCAGAGATACAAACTGCTGTGTATAAAATAGATAAGCAACAAGGATATATTGTATAGCACAGGGAATTAGAGCCATCATCTTATAATAAGCTTTAATGGAATATAATCTGTAAAAATGCTGAATCATTTGCTGTGTACCTGAAACTCATATTGTAAATCAGCTATACTTCAATTAAAAAAAAATACCAGAAATCCTGACACAAACTGGATTAAACCATGAGAAAATGTATCACGTGGCTAAGGAGTTAGTGGTAGGGTAGGGATCAGGGTTGGAAGATTCAGGAGCTAATGATAGGGCAAGCATGTGAGATCTTTCCAGGCTGCTGTCTTCAGGTTAGCAGAAAGGTGGATGCACTTCCAGGCATTGTGTCCAGGTGTGAAAACAACCAGATGAAAATGCACTTCCTGAAGCTAAGGAGCAAGGAATAAATTTCTCAAGTCCCCAACAGACTTTCCCTTTATATGTCATGGCCTTAAGTATGCCAAGTTTTGAATCAGTCACTGGCCAAAGGAATAGGAGTACCTGGGAAAAATATGCCCAGCCCTGGAGTGGATCCCCTTTCCATGATATGCCTTGGTTCGTGGGGAGAGGAGGCAACCTGGAAAAATTCAGGGTTCACTTAGGAAGAAGGACATAGGGGGATGGTGCTGGATGGGTCATTAACAGTGACTTCACCAGGCATCTTCTGATAAATGTAAACAGTAAGAAAAAGTATATATTAAAATATGAAGGAGGAGAAAGGAAATATGTAAAAAAAACAAGAACTGATTGGCAAAGTAGAAGTAATGAGACCTTAGGAGAACTGCTCTATCCTGGGAGAGACGAGACCCAGGCAGTGAAGGAGGGTTTGGATATGGTCAGATTCTCCCATCAGCTTTAGAATAAAGATTTTCAAAACCTCAGAAGAAAAAATAAAGGCTTCTGTTGTTGGGAGCCTAGATGGAGAGACTTGAAATATTTGAAAAGCTCTTTAGAATGCTATTCTGACTGTGCAATCAGAAATGACAGTAAGGGAGATACTCATAGAAACACTCAATTACTGATACTTTACATGGACATGTACAAAAGATGAAAAGAGACAGGGAGGAAAATGCATTCTTGCCTGTTTCTTTCTACCTGGTCTTTTCTGCCCCTCTGCAGCACTTCTGCTGTCTAGAATTATGAAGTTTGCCTATTTATCCACTTCCCTAAAGGGAACCACTCCAGTGCTGAACCTAGAAATCTGTTCTTCTGTCTGCTGGGAAGCTGAGCATCTTCAAAGAATCAGGTACTTGATACAAGGCCACAGGATTTTCATAGCTGGGACACTGTGAGCTTCATGCAGCAAATTTCTTTGGTTTAAATACCAAACAGAATGTGTCTTCTCATTTTCTCCTGGGCTAAGGACTCCCAAGACCACTGATACTCAGAGCACCCCACAGGGACATGTGCCCTACCATCTGGGTTAGCTGACCACATCACATTCACCAAGCCCCAAAGACTTTGCCTGGTTTTGAGAACGTTGTTTTCCACCCTGGTCAGAATCTATTCTTCAGACCGACAAAAGCACCATCCTCTTGTCCCTCAGCAATGTCCATCTAGCCTTCTAGCTGTGACCCCCACCACTCCCCCAACGTCTGCAAATCTGGGCTCCGTCATCTGCCCTCCTGATTTTCTAGCCAGTTCCAGAAGGCTCAAGCCAACATAGGCAGGACAGAAGATCAAGTTTGAATCAAAGCTCACCTGCTGGTCTAAGACCAGCAGCCCTGGCACTCTGTGCTCCAGGGGAAATCCACTGAGAGGGCTCTTCTTCTAAGGCCCCAGGTCTCTGCCAGATCCCACACCTGGGGGTGGGAGGAGCCTTGAGACCATCCTTCACAAAACTAGCTGGGTCTGGTCATAGCCCTCCTTCCCACAGTTCTTGAGCCCAAACTAGAGTAGAAGATAGTATCAGACCCAACTTTCAGGACATTTGTCACCTTAAGGACTAGAGTCAATACTGGGGGTAGGTTTGAGGCTCCCAGGGATGCTCAGCATAGGGCTTGTGCTGCCAGCACTGCGGCTCTAGACCACATACTTCACCTGTGATGCTGACCTCAGCGCATCTCCGCACAAACCCCAGCACTGGCCACCAG